>NW_017307896.1:246194-272124 GCF_000935625.1 Nanorana parkeri
ATCTATGCAGCCCCCCCTTCTCCAATCACATCTCCACATCCCCCCTTCTCCAATCACATCTCCGCAGCCCCTCCTTCTCCAATCACATATCTAAAGAATCAATATTAACTTACATAACAAAGATTTATGGATGATTTCAGTTTACAGAAAAAAATCAAACATATTTTAAGAAAATTATTATATTCTAGTACAGTGTGTTGTGGAACTAAAAGTCCCATGAGGCATTGCAAGACTGACAGTTACAGACGTGACTCCCAAAGGCAGAGGCATGCTGAGATTTGTAGTTAAAGCACAGCTGGAAGGCTGGAGTTGCCCATCTCTGGTCTAGTAGGTCTACTTAGTAACGGGCCATAGGGAAGCTAGTAAGATGTATTTTTGAGAGATCAAGGCCTCATTAGAACTGGATCATCCAAGGATATGTAGATTAATGTAGGTTCCCAGGTTTGCACAAGGCCTATATTTGGTTTTAGTGAGTGTCACAGCTGGGTGATATTTATGAAGTGCTGTAAATGGGTCAGCCAAGCAAGGTGATAATTATTAACTCCTAGATAATTATTCTGCTATTTTTGTTTTAAAATTAAAGCTGTAACTAACCCTCACATTATACCCAAGCATTGTGTCTGTCGCTCTTGCTTTAAGCTGGCATTAGCCTATATTTCCTCGCTAGAATCTTTTGGGACCGCTAAAGATCAGTCATTAGAAAAACAAAATTCATTACAGATTCAAGTGATGAACACACTTTCCTCCCTACTCCACATTATCTTTAATTTTGTTTACTCTTTTTTTTGTTTATTTTGCAGCTGTGTTTTCTTCTCAATTCCATTCCTATTATTATTGTTAATAATAATAATATGATCATTATGACCTGAATTCACTTGCCCTGTCATCAGGGCCGCCATCAGGGGGGTACGGCCATCACTAATGTAGGGGGCCCAGGCAGCTGGGGGGGCCCGAGCTCCGACCGAGCAATTTTTTTTATAAATTAGTATGTACAGGCAAGTTGGTACGGTCCCGCCCCCCCCTGTACAATTGGTACGTTCCATACGTGCAGGAAGGGTTTTTTTTTTTCCCTGAAAGCACGGAGCTAGGCATGCAGGAGAGGAGCACAACTGCTGGACTGTAAAGGTAAGATTTGCCAGCGTCCTCAGCCAGCGTCGAGCCCCTATTCAGCCTTGTGCACTGGCTGCTGTCCTCTTTAATTTAAAAAATAAAGATCCACACAGTGTGCCTGCACCTGATCATACAATATGATCAGATGCATTACCAATGACAGACACACTATGTGGATCTTTACTTTTTAAATTAATGACCGCACAGGGGCCACGCTGACCGCCCAGGAGCCGCCCCAAGGCCGCACTGACCGCCCAGGAGCTGGCCAGAGCCCGCACTGACCGCCCAGAGTCTGCACTGATGGCCCAAAGCCCACACTGACAACTGCACTGACCGCCCAGAGTGTGTGTGTGTTTTGACGAAAATTTATTTTTAGTCATCAGATTAAGTTTTGTTTTAGTCGACTAAAATCTAATAGGTTTATTTTTAGTGTAATTTATGCAATTCTCTAGCATTTCCAAATTAATTTCATTATACATCCCTGGAGTAATTTTTCATTTTATTTAACTCTTATTTTTTTACATTTTTTCTTTATCTTCATTGCTATCACATGGGGGGGCCTCATAGGCCCCCCTTCACTGGATTCAGCTGCTGAGGGAGCTGAATGTCAACACAGCAGGCATTTAGCTGCTGTGTTGACAGGCTGGGAGCAATAGCCAGCCTCTTATTGTTTTTTTTAAATTGCAATAGCAGGCTGGCTATTGTACCCGCCCACTGCCTGCTGTCAATCAGCAGAGGAGGGAACTGAAGGAGAAAGTTCCCCATCAGGTCCTCTTCTGCTGATTGACAGCAGGCAGTGGGCGGGGGCAATAGCCATCCTGATATTGCAATTTAAAATATCCAATAGCTGGCTGGCTATTGTTTCCAGCTGCTGATTGGAGACATGACACCGGTGATAGAACACCGCCAGAAGAGGAGGAACGGGGCAGAAGAGAATGGGGTGGCCAGAGAAGGAGGAACGGGGCGGCCAGAGAAGGATGAACATGGCCGGCAAAGGAAGAACAGGCAGCAGCGGAGGTACGAGGGGGAGCAGTGGGGGAATGCAGTGACAGTCTCTCCTCCCTGCTTGTGCCAGGTGCATTGGTCTGTGTTCCCACTGCCTCTGCCGATACCGGCGGGGAGAGCAGTGGGGATTAAGAGGAACACAGACCTCTGCAGCCAGCACCAGTGGGGAGGAGAACATTGACGAAAATTGGGTACCGGATGAAAATTGTTTTCGTCCCATTAACTAGTCTTTAATTTCGTTTTTATCACTGAAAAAACGGGCAAAAAACTTTTGCCGACGAAATGAACACTGCTTGAGATTCCGCACTGGCCACCAGAGAGCCCGCACCCCCCCCTGAAACCCTGCAAAACCCTGGAGACATCAGACAATGAACCTGGAGGAACACCACAGGGTATGTAGCTTCATAGTATTCTGCATTGCTGTATAATGTATTGCTGAGATTGGTAGTCACTCTCTACAACTTGGGGTCAGTGGCAGTTCTACCAGACTCACAGCTGCAACCAGGCCCTGGCGCTCCACCGCTGACTCCAAGCTGTAGAGAGACTACAAATCACAGCCCGGACCGGAGGAAGAGGGCCCTGGTGACCTTCGACATTTCCACCAAAAGGCCCACCGAAATCCTCTGCACTAGGCCCGTGATGTTCTTAATTCGGCCCTGGGGCCCAGGCCTAAAGCTGTGTAAGGGGCCCCAAAATTTCTGATGGCTGCCCTGCCTGTCATTATGGAGTCAATACTTAAAAAAGCTGCCTCAAAAGGAAAATTACATAGACCTACCTTACTGACAATCTGTGTCTTTAAATGTTGCCGCTATTATGTAATACTTTCTCCTTCCACCACACACTGTGGTTCCTCCCATTGACAAACGTAATTCAAAAGCCTTAGTCACTTGAGTCCCTGGACCCTTTTCTCACTAAATTCTCTTGAATGCCTGAACATTTTTCTTCATTTGGGTGATGTGCCAGTTCCACACATTATACCTATTAGCTTTTGTAGTGAACCCCAACACATTATATATTTTTTTCAGGACAAATAGGGTTTTATTTCTGGTAACAGATATGGAAATATATTTTATAAAGCATTTTTTTCTGTAACTATATATTTATTCAAAAATATAATCAACAAAGTCTGCTGATTAAAATGGTATATCTATATATTGTGGAGAGTCAAGCTGGGTGAGAGCTAAAAAGGGGTTAATTTGGGAGGGCAGATACTTCCTCTACAACCCTTGCTGTTGAAATGTAACCCAGGTGAGAGACAGAGAGGAGTGTGGAGCTGAGAGACAGACAGAAAGCTCTCTCTGTGGCTGCACAGAAGCAGATGGACTTTGTCTAGGTGAGACCACCAAAATGCACAAAGCTGTGCAATATTGTGGAAGGACCTTTGCTTTGTGTTTTTATGTTTTGCTGAAGAAAGCCTCTTGTTTTGCCATTCTGCTGAAGGAAGCTATTTGTTTTGTTGCCTGTGGAAGAAACAAAAGCTGTTTATTTTTTACGGACTGTATCGCAAATGCATGTATACCCCTGGGGTTCCCACAATTGGTGGAGCATGCGGGCATTTTGAGGGGTGCAGGCCAGTCTGATGTTCTGGGTAAAAACTGCACAGCCTTTGCAAACACCAGGAAAAGAATTGGAGGAGCTGATTAAGCACCTAGTACAAGGCACAGTGGCACAATAGCAGATCAGAAAAGGCAGTTGCAGCACAACAGGAGACCAATCGCTTGCTGGTTGAACAGTTTCCTGGTGCCATCTCTTCCCCAGGGAAGTGACACACATGCACCCTACCATCCACATAATGTAAAAGAAAATGTTATTCATCAGACCAGACCACCTTCTTTCATTGCTCTGTGATCCAGTTTTTTTTTTTTTCAAACTGACAATTTTTATTGAGTTTTATAAACAGACAATACAGAAATGACCAAAGTCATGAAACAAGGAATAAGATATCATGCGAACCTGTGATCCAGTTTTGATGCTCACATGCCCATTGTAGGCACCGGTCTGCACCTGAAACCCTGCAAAACCCTGGAGACATCAGACAATGAACCTGGAGGAACACCACAGGGTATGTAGCTTCATAGTATTCTGCATTGCTGTATAATGTATTGCTGAGATTGGTAGTCACTCTCTACAACTTGGGGTCAGTGGCAGTTCTACCAGACTCACAGCTGCAACCAGGCCCTGGCGCTCCACCGCTGACTCCAAGCTGTAGAGAGACTACAAATCACAGCCCGGACCGGAGGAAGAGGGCCCTGGTGACCTTCGACATTTCCACCAAAAGGCCCACCGAAATCCTCTGCACTAGGCCCGTGATGTTCTTAATTCGGCCCTGGGGCCCAGGCCTAAAGCTGTGTAAGGGGCCCCAAAATTTCTGATGGCTGCCCTGCCTGTCATTATGGAGTCAATACTTAAAAAAGCTGCCTCAAAAGGAAAATTACATAGACCTACCTTACTGACAATCTGTGTCTTTAAATGTTGCCGCTATTATGTAATACTTTCTCCTTCCACCACACACTGTGGTTCCTCCCATTGACAAACGTAATTCAAAAGCCTTAGTCACTTGAGTCCCTGGACCCTTTTCTCACTAAATTCTCTTGAATGCCTGAACATTTTTCTTCATTTGGGTGATGTGCCAGTTCCACACATTATACCTATTAGCTTTTGTAGTGAACCCCAACACATTATATATTTTTTTCAGGACAAATAGGGTTTTATTTCTGGTAACAGATATGGAAATATATTTTATAAAGCATTTTTTTCTGTAACTATATATTTATTCAAAAATATAATCAACAAAGTCTGCTGATTAAAATGGTATATCTATATATTGTGGAGAGTCAAGCTGGGTGAGAGCTAAAAAGGGGTTAATTTGGGAGGGCAGATACTTCCTCTACAACCCTTGCTGTTGAAATGTAACCCAGGTGAGAGACAGAGAGGAGTGTGGAGCTGAGAGACAGACAGAAAGCTCTCTCTGTGGCTGCACAGAAGCAGATGGACTTTGTCTAGGTGAGACCACCAAAATGCACAAAGCTGTGCAATATTGTGGAAGGACCTTTGCTTTGTGTTTTTATGTTTTGCTGAAGAAAGCCTCTTGTTTTGCCATTCTGCTGAAGGAAGCTATTTGTTTTGTTGCCTGTGGAAGAAACAAAAGCTGTTTATTTTTTACGGACTGTATCGCAAATGCATGTATACCCCTGGGGTTCCCACAATTGGTGGAGCATGCGGGCATTTTGAGGGGTGCAGGCCAGTCTGATGTTCTGGGTAAAAACTGCACAGCCTTTGCAAACACCAGGAAAAGAATTGGAGGAGCTGATTAAGCACCTAGTACAAGGCACAGTGGCACAATAGCAGATCAGAAAAGGCAGTTGCAGCACAACAGGAGACCAATCGCTTGCTGGTTGAACAGTTTCCTGGTGCCATCTCTTCCCCAGGGAAGTGACACACATGCACCCTACCATCCACATAATGTAAAAGAAAATGTTATTCATCAGACCAGACCACCTTCTTTCATTGCTCTGTGATCCAGTTTTTTTTTTTTTCAAACTGACAATTTTTATTGAGTTTTATAAACAGACAATACAGAAATGACCAAAGTCATGAAACAAGGAATAAGATATCATGCGAACCTGTGATCCAGTTTTGATGCTCACATGCCCATTGTAGGCACCGGTCTGCGACTACACAGCTCCATATGCAACAAACTGTGATGCACTATGTGTTCACATGCCTTACTATAAGAACCAGCATGACCTTTTTCAGCAATTTGAGCTACAGTAGCGCTTTTATTGGATCGGTCTACACGGGCCAGCCTTTGCTGCGCATGTGCATCAATATGCCTTGGCCGCCCATGACCCTATCATCAGTTCAACAATTTTCTCTTTGAACCTAGGTCCTGACCACTGAAGACAAGGAACATCCCACAAGAGCTGCAGTTTTGGAGTTCATGTGATCTAGTTGTCTACCCATCACAATTAGCCCCTTGTTAAAGTCGCACAAATCCTTACACTTGCTTATGTTTCTGCTTCCAATACATCAACTTAAGGGACTAAATGTTCACTTGCTACCTAATATATCCTATCCAGTTCCAGGTGCCTTGTAACAAGATAATCCATGTTATTAACTTTACCTCTAATGTTATGACTGATCGGTGTATCCAGTATAAAAACCTACGCTTAAGATTCAGCTGGATCGAACTGCACTGCTAACTCTGCAGATTACTTTTTCACTACTATTGACTAGTATTAAAAAATAGTAATAAACAGTATAGTGCTATTGTATCATTAATTACGCTAGAGAACAAATATTTTCAAATATTTTGCTTCCTGAACAGATCCCCTTCTGATCAGCCCATGTGAAAGGAACCTTAACGCCTCTAACAGTTAAACTAATAAATGTTTGATGAGAAACCTCCCCAACAATGACACAGACAAAAGAAAAACAAATTGAAGATGGGGTGAAACTTCTGAAATCTTTTCACTAGTATCCATGCCTTCCTGACCTGGTGACAAACTGTGCACCAGTCATGGGAGGCAAAGAATAGTGAAGTAAAATCTCCCCAAGTTCACAAATAGAAATAAAAACCTTACAGAAATGTTACCTCTTCCCCTGCCAAAAAAAGGACCTCTTCTAACTAAAACAAAATGTTGCTGGCATTGGGCTTTTAAAAAATGATGTTTTCCCTTGCTTAGCATTATTTTGGATGTAAATATTCTTTTCTTTTGTTTCACAAAGCGCAAAACATTATCATTTCAAAATTAAATTTCAAGTGTAATCCAATATCTTCGACATTATCATAAAAACTCTTACACCTCGCTGAGAAAGACAGTCATTGGCACACAGTAGGCTGGAACTGGAACTGAGACTGTTAATAAGTGGAAGCTACTGGTAATTTCTGCAGTAGTACTTGATACATGTTTATGGAAGCAAAACATCTTTAAGCATCGCTCTAATCATCAGTTGTTCCATTAACCTTTCTCTGAACCAAAAGGCCACCTACTGCTAATATAGCTTGCAGTGTTTACTGCTCTCTTTGCGGTTGCAGCCCAGGATTGTCTCTAGTGATGTCATTTTATTCCTCTAGAGTATTAGTTAATTTGATCCCTAACACAAGTAAACAAATGACTGCATTCATATAATAGGCACCCTTACTTACTGACTAAAGTGTGACATGAGTCATACTGATAAGTGTGAATCATATTAAAAAAACAAAATTAATGATAACCAAAAAAATAGGTGCCAAGTCAGAAACCTGCACTTACATAATAAAACTAGAAACATGGCTCCTGTATACCCTGAGCCACTGACTTCAATGCCCTGGCTTAGAGAAAGCTGAAGTATAAATACTGTATACCCCACAGCATAGTATAATACATTGTGGCCACCTCTCATTGGCACCTCCATTGTGATGTGAGATGTGGGGTTTTCCTAAGCCTCCTGTTTGGCAAGCCTCATGTGCTTCTGGGTGGAGAGTTTTTTTTTTTTCTTTTCAAAATTCCAGAGCATCCCTTCTAAACCAGTGTTTCTCAGGAGGTCACCAGGGGTTCCATAAGAGATTATGTTCATTTGTTGACCTGTTTTGGCAGATTAATCTTCCACATAACAATACTTAAATAGTGTTGGTGTTATCACTTAGCAATACAGATGAGGTTGGGCTTCGTGCAAACCCAGTTTGCCTGAGTTCATCCAAGCCCACTCAAAACTCATCCTCCCAACCCAATCAGTGGCAGCAATTGCAGTGGGGGCATTCCCCACCCCTTATGTCATATAGCTGTGGGGTGGGGACTGCTCCTCCTCACAACTGATTTGGTTGAGAGGCAGTGGGGCGGTCAAAGTTTTGAGCAGGCTTGGGCAAACTCAGGCAAACTGGGTTTGCACAGGGCCCAGTCGTATCACTACTCAGCAGAGCCAACAGTTCAAGCTTCTCCTCTTGTTGTTTAGGTAAGTAACAGTTGACCCTAATTTTCTTGTAAGTTGTCTATACAAGCATTCTTCCTAGCGACCACCAATGTAATAGGACATACTTCTAATTGACCACCAATATAAAGGGCCCTTCTACTGAGTATCAATGTAAAGAGCATTCTTCCTCTATCAACATTTCGGACATTCTTTCTTCCACTGACCACCAATGTACAGGTACACTTCTCAACTGACCATAAGCAACGTCTACAATTTATCGCCTCCAATCTTGTCAAATCAAGTATTTGACAGCAATCAGGTATGGAGGCTTTGTGACTGACTGCTCACATATGCTAGCATTCTGTGCTGGACTCAAAATCATTTTATCTGGGAGGGCAAACTGGGTGGCGGGGTGATTATTGAAAGTGAAAGAAAATCTCACATTTTGGTTGGTCACCAGAACAAGAAAAGATGGGAAATATTCCAATGGAGACGCTTGTTTTGGTGTCCCTGCTGATCACTAGGTATTTCCCTCACTTTGGAAGGATTTCCTCTCACTCAGTGTGGTGGCAATTTGACAGGAGGTAAAGGTAAATATCCGCAATGGGACACAGATGGCAAAAAAGCGGACGGGGGTTAAAATCCTCCCTTGTTTTATCCAAAACATTTAAAAAAAGTTTTGGCTTCAGTTCTCCTTTAAAGTGATATTGGAGTCAAAAGGTTTCTAATCTATTTCAATTGCTGATGAAATCAGTTACAATGAATTCTTGATGTTTAAAAGTTTTAGTTTCGGGTTTGGATCTGCTTTAAAATGTATAAATATAAGCGATATTGAGATTCATCACTTGACCTCTTTTTTTTTTTTAACAAGGACTGTGCAGCAGACAAGGAAACATATTAGGAAGGTGCTTTATGTTATAAGGCAGTAAAGCAAAAATCAATAACAGAATTTAAAAGATGACCTGAATACTTTTATTACAGCTTTTATCCAGGGAATTAAAGCTCACTTGGAGGTCATTTTAAATGTTTAAAGTCTTGTTTAAGAGCTTGTTCACACGCTCTCCAGTGCATTCCAGCATTCCAGCATTTTCACTGATGTCCACCTTAATTTAACTCACTTCCTCTGATCCTAGTTTGTCCTGTACATGCCCCAGCCTGTTACGGTACAGTGAAAAGAGAAATGGCACAGTGATGAGCTCATCTCTCTGTCACGCTTCTTGTCAGCACATGAGCTAATTGGTTCCTTATATTACTTACTCCAGCTCTGCTGCACTGCAGAGGCTGATAACAGGTTAAATTCAGGTGCATACACTGCATGCATTTAAAAATGTGTTTAATAATGTATTAAGACAGAGCTGCATTATTTGTATCTTTTATATCTGCCTTCAGCTACCTTGTCCACAGCGTAACACTGCTGATCGATTTTGCTTTAGAACAAACATTGTAATCACTCGTTATCACCATAGGAAGTAGAATATTAACATATCTACTAGCTGGATCAACAGGTAACAAAAAAACGCAACAGTAGTACTCAGCTAGTGGCAGATGGCACCATATATGTTTTATGTTATTTAATTTATAGTCACTTTAACCACTTCCTATCCAGAGCAATTTCTTACTACTTGTGCACATGTGATAAAATCTGAATTTTATCACGTGCTTAAAACCCTCAACAATTCTATATTTTCTGAAAGCAGAGGTAGAATAAACAAATGCTAGTTGCATTTTTTTTATGTTGCACAGTATTTGCGCAAATGGTTATCAGACCAGTATTTTTAGGATAAAATACACTAAAATGTGGGAGCGGGTGACTTGAGAAATGTTTTTTTTTTTTTTTACACTTAACTGTATTGCTATCACATAGGGGGATAATAAGCCCCCTATGTAATTGCAAATATCAAGTGACAGGTCCTCTTTATGGAGACATCAGGGGTCTTTCAGATCCCTAATGCACCTAGGGACCCAAAAGAAGCTGATAGAGATCTGCTTCACCAGCTTCTTCTCCTGCTCTAAGAAATGGGCAATGTGCACAGTGAAACCAGAAGTGATGTAATACGCATCACTTCCGGGTCTAGTGATCGGAGGTGAGATCAGCAGCTAGAAGCTTGCTGATCTTCTTCCGATCGATGTGGGGAGACCTGCCGTGCTGGTCCTGGGCGTGCACGGGGGTACAGTGGAGCCTGGGGTAGCCAGCGGCAGAGGCGGAGAGGAGGGAGGGCACGCTCTGTCACTCGGTACAAACGATCCAGCAGCTGTATAGATGCTGGATCATTTGTATCTGAACAGCCATCGCTGGCTGTTTACAGTGGTACCAAAATCAAGGCTGCAGCAGCAGCCGTATTCTTGGTATAACCGCTTAAAGGGGCCGGCCGCATATATACTACCACTTGCTTAAAGTTGTTTAAAGTAAATCTAAGCCCAAATCACTAAATTATTAACATGTTAATGTAGTTTCAAAAGTTGTTTTCAATCTTCCTAAATCTGGAGCTTTCATTAAAATAATACCGTGGGTATTATACATCCTGGTCTAAAGTGACAACTGTCTCCTATTTGTGCTGTAGCTCTGTCACATGCAACCGTGGCAGAGAAAAGTGGCCATGTCAAATTACATTGTGCAGGTGTGGTCCACCATTGTCACTATCAGGAAGCTGGTCAAGAGCAACAAGGTGCAGTTACTGCCAGAGCAAGTGCATGCAGACTTAATGGCTAAAAGAGGCTGGAGGGGGATCAGAAAAATTAGATGCAACAAAGGATGAAAAAAGGTGAAAACAGAATTTTATCGTTAAAAGTGCAGTTTCTATGATACACAGTGCTTTAGCAAACTAAATGTCATCCAGTCAGGGTTTACATGAAACTGCCATTTATGACGTCAGAAAGGTTTTTTTTCGACTCTGTGAGGGCAATTTATTAAAACAGGAGCAGGCAGAATCTGGAGCAGTGCCCATAGCAACCAATCAGCTTACGTCTTTTATTTTCAAAGTGTAACTGAACAAACTGAAGAGAGAAGTTGATTGGTTACTATGGGCAACTGCTCCAGATTCTGTCTGCTCCCATTTTCATAAATTCCCCCTGTGACCTATGATATCACTTGAGAATGAAGGAGTGTTTTTCTCTTGATGTAAAAATTACACAGGTCATGAACACATTACTTTTTCTCAACTGAGGTAATTATGTAGTGTAGCGCTCGCCCCCAAAGGAGCCGCTGTGAATTTCGGGTTCTTCAGTGCCACACCAGGAGAAACTGCCCAGACTAGATTTGACACACCAGCATACCTTATGGAATGTATATAATGGGCTTTAAGAATACAAGACAAACCCCTGAATTTTAGGCAGGTAAAAGCTGGCAACCGACTAAAAAAGCAAACAGGTATAATAAATTGTAATCCAGGAAACAAATGGTTAATAAATTCTTAGCAACAAGGACAAAGATGTTGAATAGCAGTGATATTTTTTAAACAGGATTTTTCTAACACTAGAGCTGTTCACACCTATAGTACAGTCCTGTCCTATTTGGTACACTACTGGCCAGTAGGTCTAGTAATGTCTTGACAGCGTTGAGGGCCTTTTTAGTTGGAGTGCTCTTAATAAAGGAAGAAAGGCACTGGCTTGATAGCCTCTCACCAAACTGATGGATCTCCGTTTCTATTGGCAATTTCCTCTTGTGTCAGCGAAAGGGATGCCCCCTCTCCAGCTAGCATCTAGCAGGTCTCCAGGTGGCTCTCAGGTGGAAGCAGGATACTGGTCGCAGCCTCAGCAGTCTCTGCATCCTCTCTCTGGTCCTCTGGATGTCTGTTCTGCATAGTGATGACAGCCCCGGTCTCCAATGGTGATGGTAGTGATGGCAGTGTCCTTAATTCACTTGATCATCGGGTCAGCAGTACACCACACCACACATCATGGCAGCATGAGGGAATAAATCTCATTCTGGCCCATTCCACAAAAGATTATCTAAGTCCTTCCCCTTCTCTGCTGTGTTGTCTGAGTCTCGTAGTTCTATGCTGCAATGGCTGGCTGTGTCTCTATTGCACAGAGAGTCCAACTCCCACAAGTCCTTTCCACTCCTAGCAGCACCTAACTCAGTCTGTATCACAACCAATCAAAGATACAGGCTCAGATTTGCAGTGGTCTGCAACTGATCTTTCGAATAAAGGAGACAGCAACTAAGCAAGTACTATAGTAGCTATACGCTACTTAGTCAGCAATGGATTAAGATATATTTATTATGCTAAAACCCTATTACTACCGACCTCTGTTTACACATTGTTCTACACATACCATATTAAGTAATTTAAAAAAAACTTATTCTAAAAGAAAGTTGTATTCCAGAAGGTGTTTAAGACCAGTAAGAAAACATTATAAAAAATTTGATAAGAAGTGATGAGCTGATAGATTTGCAAAGATAATTAGCAAATTGCATATAAAAGTAATATTACATTTTTAACATTTAACCACATTTTTCTGTGACTTGTGCAAGTGGCACTTCTCGCTTCATTGCCAATTGGAAAAAGAAAAACGAATTGTTAGCCAGAAATGTGGTGGCATTGTGATGATATCTAGTCTAGTCAGTGGGGTGTCTGCTCCTCATAGGACACTTTTCAAGTGTATTTTTCTAAAAATTGTCACCGTGCCAGATTTTCCCTTTGGTTCCTGGTGTTTGGCTGTCAGCCTGAGGTGTTTAAAAAGGCTGCAGCCAATCTGCACTCTCCTTCCCTATTTAGCACTACCTCACTTGTTGCTCTGGGTTCGAGCAACAAGTCTAATTCCTTGTGCTAGACCCGTTGTGACCCTAGTGATCCCTGTTATTGGCATTTCCTGTGCTTTTCTTGGATCCCTGCACTCTTGGCTTCCCTGTGCCCTGCTGGACTCTGTTTGGCCTTATTCCCTGCTTTGTTCTCAGTGTTATATTCTAGTGTTATATTCTAGTTCCTAGTGGGTACCTGTGAATATTGCTTGAGCCCTTCCATTGCTTTCACCTGTGTGCCGTGAGTCTGTCTATACTGCCTGCATTGATATACTGCTTCAGTTTTCCTACGCTTCATCCCCCGTCAGCCTTCCCCCATTTACCTGGATTCGCCATACATCTGCCTGCCTTTCTCCAGTGTAGTGTATTTCTGTTTCCGCACCCCTCCAGTGTTTCCTCCACCTTAGTGCAACGCAAGTACCCCGGTACTTCTATGCTCCACTGCTTCCTTGGATCTGTGTTCTATTCCTACTTGTAGTGCACACTCCCTGCGTGCATTTGCCTCTTTGACCTGCACTTCATGTGTGTGTATCCTGTATCTCTTTGTACGCATGTTTTCTGTGTGTATCTGCTACTCCTTTTCCTCTATGCAATGCACATCTCTTGTGTGTTTTTTGCACCTTGTTACCTATGTGCTCCCAGTGAACCTTTGTACTAAGCACCTTCCCCTGTCAATGTCTCCAGTGCCCCTGCACTGCTTCCCTTTTTGGTGTTTGTTTTGCTGTGCATTTTGCACCTTTAGTTGTGTGTGTGTGTCTCTCTATCTTTCTCTTCTGGTATGACACTGTTTACTATCCTTCTCCTCTTGGTTTTCAGGTTTTTTCCCTACCTGTCACTGTGTCCAGTACCCCGGTGCTGCCCCTAGCCCTCTGAGTCTGTGTGGGTGCGCTAGAGGGCCACAACCTGGAAGGTGTCCGGCAGCACAATCATCCTCCCCATTGGAGGCTCTGTAGAAGACCCAGCCCTTCTTAGACTCTGCGCCTCTAGTGCGTCCCTGATAACGCACAGCCTCTTAATTTCTAGTTCCCTGTGTCCTACACCCCTGTTATCACTCCAGTCCACACCTTCAATCCGCTCTGTTAGCCTCGAAGCCTATGTTCTCTAGTGCCCCGGTCCGCAGATCGTGACACAAATACATTCTTTTTTTGAGCAACATTGGCATTACTAATAGTTCACAAATGTGGGACAGTTTTTAGCCCGGAAAGGTTACTTTAGATGTTTTCTGCTGATAACTGGCTGATGTATGGACAACCAGCAAACCTAGAGGGTGACAGATACAGTCAATTGAAAAAGTAAGTACACACCCCATGGAAATTGTTGGATTTTATTTAGCATATTTAAACAAATGTTAGATTTGTATTCAAATAGTGCCTATGGATAAAGGGGGTATACTTAAACAAATGACACATAAAATCAATACTCATTCTCATGTACAATGAACAAAAATGTTGATTTGTGAAAATGCCGATTTGTACCTCTGGCGTAATTATACCTTTTAATTTTACCACCACTTCAAATCCATGAAATCAGAATCCAGTGTTCTAAATAAGGTGCCAGTGATTAGAACCGTCTTAGGGAGTATGCAGATGGAACCTCTGTTGTTTAAACCTCAGATTTCTATGGTCTGGTGTTCCCTTTGCTATTGACATGTGTAGTGTCATCATGCCAGGTTTAATAGAGTTCTCTAAGGCTTTCAGAAAGAAACTTGTGGATGCAGAGTTTGAAAAGGGTTTAAAAAGAATGCCAAATGATTTGAAATCAATAATTCCACTGTAAGGAAAATCTACAAGTGGCGTAGATTTCAAACAACTGCTAAATTGTCTAGGACTGGCCAACTCAGCAAATTCAACTCAAGAGAGGACTATTTGATGCTAGAAGACATCTCCAAGAACAATAGTTGGGGTCAAATGCATGTATCTGCAATCACAAATTGATGTCACCAATTCAACCTGCATGAGAAGCGTGTTAGCAAAAAACGTTTTCTGTCCAAGAAAAAGAACATTAGAGCAAGATTACGATTTACTATTGCCAAAGGCATAACAACTGTAAAACATGGTGGTGAAAATGTTATAGAGTGAGGTTGCTTTGCTACTTCTGGGCTTGGGCATCTTGCACTCTTTGAGCAAACTATATATTATGCATTATATCAAGGTGTTCTTGATGAGAATTTCAGGCAATCTGAACAACATTGGAAGTTGAAACGAAAAAGAGACTTTTAACATTATTATGATCAGAATCACACTAGCAAATCCACCAAGGAATAGCTCAAAATGAATAAATAAAGGGTTATGCATGCCTTAGTCAAAGCCCTGATTGATTCCCAGTGAAATTTTGTAGGGCAATTTTTAAACTTGCAGTTCGTGCAAGGAAACCCACAAACCTCTTGTAACTAAAGGAATTTTGCATGGAGAAGTGCTTGGAAAATTCAAGATCAATGCCAATGTCTGAGACTGGTGTACAGTTTATACAAATGCCTATTGGATGTCAATTCTGCTGCAGGGGGCAATACCAACTTTTGATGCCAGGGGTCTATTTGCTTTTTTCCACAGTACACATCTATTGATACTTTTGTTGAATAAATAAATGAAAAGGTACCTTTTTTCTTGTCTGCTTATTCAAGTGTATCACCTTTATCTGTAGACACTATTTGAATAAATATCTAATGTTTATCTGTTCAAATTGAACAAGTCAACAATTTCCATGGGTGCACCCCATTTTTCTTGTGACTCAAGGCTTAGATATTCTTTATGTAAGGTTTGGCTGTATGAGGGCAACCCCGGGGTGTTATGTGTGCCTCACAACTGCCTCTATGTAATTCGAACTGCAAAAACTTGTTAAGTGAAGGTATGAAATGTACAAATTTATCAGATCTGGATGTCCAAAGAATGTTTGCAGCACTTGAAAATATGGAATCCCAATTTTCCCATTTCTATCCTTCTTAACTGACTGTTACAAGCTTGTGTTACAGAGCTGAGTACAGGTTTTCTCCTAATGTAAAGGTTTGGCTGGCTCACAAAAGGGAAGGAATAAGGAAAGCCTAATGTTTGATTTTCAGTCCACAGGGCTGATGGATTGAGCCATGAAGTAAATTATAAAGAGGTCTTCTTTCCTCAAGTCCATCACAGTGCACAGTGAAGGGGAATATTGGCAACATGTCTGTTTGGAAAGGGAAACACTGATTCTCAAATAAATGGGATCTCTTGCTGGCTATTGATCAATCTGTCACTTTCAATGACAGAGCAGTTTTATAGTAAAAGACAGATGTTACCCACGCACAAAAACCAATCAGATTAAGCATGCTTATTTAATTACACTCCTAGAGCAAAACATAGGTCTGGGCAGAACAAGGATGCTGTGTCATTTTAGCTTTTATAGGTCACTGCAATATACTTCTTTCTTGTGCCTATAACAGCTAATGAAGTTAAGAGTCTGGTTATAGTTATATCTTAAAGAAATTTGCAACTTGCTTTGTTTTACTTCTAGCATACCAAAACCTTAAGATGTCCAGTTTTTTTTTTCTTAAAGTATAACTGTATTTTTAAAACACATTTACTCTTTTATTACATCCAGAGGTATACTAAAAGAGCTTTGAGAGCTGTCATCACAGACCCAGTGTATTGTAAGCATTGCTTTGTTTACACTCATCTTGTATATGTTTGCACTTTGGCTGAAGATATGAAAGGTACCTAATTCGTTTATTTGTTTGAATGATGTAGCTTTTTGTTGTGTCAGCTTTGATCACTGTCTAAAAAGCTTTCTAAAAAGCAATCCTAAACATTATCCTTATCAAATATTAGTGATAAGCAATGGCATGGCCAATTATTTCAACAAAATGTTTAATATTTTGTTGGAAAAAAAATGTTTTACTATTTCATCAGCTCTTCCAACATCTTGTAATGTGTTCTACTTGGTACAGTTAGCTATGCTCATATCTGTCCTTAACCTCAGATGTACCTCTACATTTACAGCATGTAGAGGTACTAGCATAGTTAAGTGTGTCAATTCATACACTGCATGCCTGTAGGAGATGCTTTAATCAATACATGCATTTACTCTTGAGACTAGCATTTGCAATGCTTCATCATACTAATGGATGTTCATTGTCCCACTGACAAAGCATATAGCAGATGTCTTGGCTATATTTTATGTAACTGATGTCATAATCTAGATTCAGTATATAATGGTATGTAAAGAAAAAAAAAGTTTCAGGTACCACCCACAATTGATATTAAAAAAGAGTACAAAAATCTTTATTAATACACCACAAAAATATATGAAAATAAGAGCCCCTGAGAAAGACTGCCTTGTTAAAGACAATTAAAATATAGTGAGGGCCACACTTTTCAAAGATAACCAATACACATTTATAAAGTATATCTTGTTAAAAGGTTGGTGTCCTCAAAGGGTATCAGGGTTTTAGGGTATTTCCAGTGGCAGTGGTAAGACTTTATTTTCATAACCACTGGTTTTAGGAGGCAGGAATGTTACCTTCTTGTTTGTTAGGAACTAGAGCATCGGCTGAAGGGTGCAGTTAATTGTCCACCAGTAGGTGTCCCCCAGCAGGTCCCAGAAATATACCTGATGCTGGCTGCTAGGAGGGTGTTTAGCTTCTGTTAAGCTAAACTCATTGTTTTACTCGTGTGCCCATTTTCAACTGCTCATGAGCCTGGTATCTGTACCTTTTGCCCTTGTACCTGCTACCTATTTCAGCCACCTTTCTTGACCTGTGTTGTGGAAATTTCATTATATGGACTTACGTGGACATTTTTATATTAGGATGTGTGTGTTCTCTAGGTTGTCATCTGTCTCCCTGTGCCGGATTCAACCGAGGGACGTTTTGGCAGAGCGTACTTGGGTTGAATCGGGACCAGCGGTAAAACTGTCAGTATGAAAACCTTCTTATGGGGTTTGAGACATGTTCGCAGTGTATGTACACGTTTGCCTGTGTGTTTTCTCATTAAGCGCAATGCGCTGCGCTTATTGCCGGCGAACATTTATGCACATTAGCGAAGCGGAGTCCGCATAATGAGAGATACATATTATATTTCTGTTGCGGCTGCTCTATCCTTTTTTGGATACATATCTGCTTTTATGAGAAGATATTGATTTATGCCTTGCTGGTGTACTGGTACCGTGCATTGACAATAGCATTAGCAGTGTCTCTGTAGATAGTCTCAAATATGTAAGAACAAATAGAATAATCTTAATAGATACTGGAAATTCTGAGCAGTATTGAATGGGGTCCATGCTGGCTAAGATGGCGGATGCGCATACACGTGGCTGATCGGGGCAATGAACATGACTCAGCACATCATAGTCCTTTGTTTAGCAAGGATGAGTCATGCACATTTCTCTGCTCATCCACGTTGGTGCACTCCCCTTTTCTTTTGTCATGTAACTGTACATTCTGGGCTGATTGGCTGATGTTGTAAAGCCATCTCCCTCTGGGCGTTACCCTTTTTCCTCTTAATAAACGGAGAGACTCGTGGCTAAGGCAGGACTTCCACACAGAAACTACAGCTTGAAGCAGCATCTTGTCTGACTCTACCTGGCACTACAGAAGTACATTTCCTTATTCCAAAGAGCTTAATACAACGTGCTTTTAAGCGCGGTGGAGTTGGTTGCGCCTTGCGCGCATTGATATCCGAAAGTGTACCTTTTAGCGCAGCGGAGATTTGTGCGCACAGCCCAAGCAAAGTTTCCATAACACCTGCTTCTTGCTACTTCCTGAACCTGCTATGTGTACCCATTGCCCTTGTATCTGCTACTACTTCTGGACCCTGTTGCTGACCTGTCTTGTTTCTCCTTACTCTGTTCTTCCACCTGACCCTGCTCTCATTCACTTTATCTTCTGTTTGTATCTATCTAGTTAGTAAATTAGTAGTTAGTTTCACTTTTTAAATTTGCTCTCTGGGGTTTGTATTGTTGAGGAAACCTTTATCTGCATGCATCCACACAACGTTTTGTATATTGCATTGCTGGCTGTTAACAAAATATAATCTATTATATAATAATGACACCAGATATTAAAAGATCAAACTAGTGAGCAGTTGCTAGAGTACATTCGTAGGGCTTGTTCCTTTGTTGATCAGTTGTTTTACTTTTGGTGAAATTCTGCTTCTAGATACCAGCAGTCTCAAGGATCCTCATCTTTGGTACCCATAGCCACCACAGCTGCAACTCAGTAAACCTTAATCTCAAACAAATATAAGCATCCTTTTCCACAGCCTTTTGTTCCTATTCATACTAGCTGTACACTCCCTGTATGAAGTCACCTGAAGTCTCTCTCCTCAGTCCCTCTACCCATGGCAACCCCTGAGACAAAACTGTTTAGCAATACTCACTACAAACATGTGTAGATCCAGAGAAATGAAAAATATCTTATTTCAATATCAACATTGAAATTAAAATACTTCTCGCTCTCCAAATGCAACTGGAGCGCAGTTGCATGTGAGTGTTATGTTCCCTATGATGGTATGGGGATTTAATTTTTCTGCAATAAACATCCAGTCTCTTCACTGGTCTGGCATCATTTTAAATGTGGAACTTCTTTTTACATGGTGTAAACTCACTGCATTTTCAGTCTGAATACATTGCATTGCAAATTCCTGCTAATCTTTCTTTTCTGTGAATTCTAACTATTGTGATTTCTGTATAGAATTAAAAATGCCAACGCACAAATGTTTCATTTTAGACAGAGTACCCGGAATTTGTAATATAAAGTATTCTTCCTGATGATTCTGTGTAGATCTAAAAAAAATATTCAGTGGATCAATATTCTACAATGTTATTTCTTACATTAGTAGCTGTTCATATTTTGTAAACAAATCCTTTTTGGAAGTGATCTACTGAGTTGGCTAGATATAGTTCTTGTAAACATTACTTACTGCAGTGTCAATATCTATGGTCTTCTGCCATCCCACTGGGAATGGACACTTTCAGTGGTGTCAGTCTCCATGGTCCACTGCAGCTTTCACTTGCTCCTCCCAAGCCACAAGCCACTACTGTATCCTACATCAACGTGATGTCATAGGGAGGAACCACCACTGAAAGTGTACATACCCAGTGGGGTGTGCAGCAGACCATACATATTGACACTGCAGAAAGTTACTGTTTCTAGCCAACTTCAATACAAATTAGTTGACTAAATTTAAGATTATAGTCCATCACATGAGAGAGCTTGGAGCGGTGGCTACTGTACAACACACACAGTGACCATGGAGAACAAAAGTAGCCACCTTCCAGAAGGAAGGACAGTGTCGGTACCAATTCAGAGAGGATGTGAGGATCTACAGCCGAATGATACACAAATAAGCTAAATTTTTATTAATGGTTAGGGTACTTGAATACATTTTTAAGATTTAAATCCTGAGTTTAAGTTCTGCCAACTGACAGCAGTAGCCTAGTGCAAAAGGAGATGTGAGATGTGGTGTTTAGCTGCATGGCATGGGATGGGTGGCAGCAGAGTCATCTGTGGGGTTTGGGATTAATACACCTGCAGCAAAAAGGAGCAGTAACATTGTCAGTAACATACAAGTATAAATTCACATAGGAGCTAATTAACACTATAACTTTCTGTCATATATATGGGGTACCTCCCAAGGTGGTACAGAGATTGCTAAGTCTCTAACATTTGCATTTTCTAATAGTTAAAGTTTAGGGTATGGAGAGTGGCTGGGAGGGCACATCCAGACATCACTGGTGACTGGTTGGTGGGAGAAGCAATTAGATAAGGTTTTTTTTAAATATGTCTAATTGTTTCTCATCTAGACAAGCCAAAGCCAGTAGTGTCTGCTGGTGACTACTGAGAGACATCATCATCTAACGTCTATGGGCAGCCTAAAGTGAACCTGTGTCTTGCGCATAAAGGGCAAGGCAACATATTTCCATAAATATGGCATCTCTCATCAGTCCATATCTTCATTCAAATCCCTCTCCACTCCCTTCAGGCACTGTAACTGGAAGCTTCCATAGGACCGAGGAATCTCTCCCTGTACCACATGACAGCACTGGTTGCCTGAGTAGCAAATTTCCAAGTTGCACATGTGAGAGATTGACACACGTGCCCTAAAACCCAAAATCCAAAGTATTTTTTTCCATTACCTTAAGAAAAAAAGGAACAAATGGAAGTCAAGTGCTTCAGGAGCCAGCATTTAAGTTTGCCAGTTTGACCCCAGCTGAATTCCAAATGGTAGAAATATTTGTTAAGAAAGAAAGTCTTACCCAAATTCACACTGTGAAAATTGTTCAGTTTACACCCTAAATTAGGGCTAGTTCACACCAATCAATTTTTCTTATGTGGTATGATTTCAGTTCAACCAAAAGTAATACACGGATGTGCGCGTCAAAAAATCACAATGCACTGAATTACATACAAGTTGGAGATAAAGGTAAAAAAAGCACATTTCATTTCAGCGTGCATTCACAATGCACAGCAGTGGACACGCATTATGCTCACTAGGGATGCACTGATACCTATACCAGTATCGGTGCAGATAGTGGGCATTTTCAAATGTACTTATACTGGTGAAAATGCCCCGATGTTAAGCGCCGACACTTTCAATTTTGAAACACAATCCGCTGCCATAAGGTCCTGCATTTTCTGGTAACCTCACATCAGCCTCCTGGGGATCTCACAGCGCTTCCGCCTCCCTTACCCGCCAGTCTGCAGAGACAGCACCCGCAGCCCTTCTGAGGCCCGCACCCATCAGCCATACCCTCTGGACCCCTTCTGAGAGCAGGTATAGTATAGCAGCATATAGTATGCTTATATATTTGGGAACACACAAGTAGGAGCTGGAGGGACACTCTGTGGGTCAGTTTCAGATGTTAGTTTGCTTTGCAGAGTGTGCGGGTTTACTCACCAGAGTCCTGATAACAGCTCCGAAATTTGCACCACCCTCTGACTGTCCCTTAAATCAAATATAGCCATGCACAGGAAACAGTTTCTTGCAGATGTGTATAAAGGATTTGTAATCCTCTATAGCCAGTTGCCATTCTCCATTGCTGTATAATCATGTATTGATGGGATTTGTTGTCCCTATAGTTGGTTGCCATTCTCCATGGCTGTATAATCATGTATTGATGGGATTTGTAGTGCTCTATGGTCGGTTGCCATTCTTCATTGTTGTATAATCATGTATTGATGGATTTGTAGTCCCTATAGCCGGTTGCCAGTCTCCATTGCTGTATAATCATGTATTGATGGGATTTGTAGTCCTCTATAGGCGGTTGCTATTCTTCATTGCTGTATAATCATGTATTAACCCCTTCATGACTGAGCTAGTTTTTAGTTTCTGTTCCTAAATGACTGACACACTTTTTACATTTTTACGTACAGTGGTGTCACAAAGGGGGAGCGGGGGTTGCGGCCCACACCCGGGTGACACCATTGGAGGGGTGACAATGGAGCCCCCCTCTGAAAAGTCGGGCGCTCGGTCATGGAGCGAACGCCGACAGTATCAGGAGAGAGGAGGGGACCCGGCGGCATACCTTATCGCGCCGGGTGACTGTCCCCTCCTCTCTTTGCCGGCGTCCATCACCAAGATGGCCGCCGGCAGGTATCAGAAGACTGCAGCGCGTGCGCGATTACGTAATCGCGCACGCGTGCGGTGACGTCTCGGCGCGGTGACACTCGGTTACCGCTCCGGGTGTCACTCAGCCTCGGGACGCCCCTGTATACGTAGTAAATATTTTGCATGTTAGTGTTTTATGTATGATATAGTTGTATTTGGTACGTGTCTGTGACACGGGATAAAAAGAAAAAGACTCAATAAAAAGTATCTTTAAAAAAATATATATATATTTTGCAGGTCCCTACCTGCTATTGTGTTATAGGATGGCCTTTTATATTAACATAATCTGACCCAAGAAGCATTGCACCTCCCATCACCCCTTTACATGTGCAGACCTCTTTCCACAGTTTTCACCAACAAAAAGAGTAGAGAAGGACATTAATGAGAGTACTTATATTTTAACCTCAATCTCTGTGTGTTCACTCTCAACTATCGGACAAAGGTAGTTAACTCATTACAGGTGTAGGGGGTTAAGAATTCTGGGAAACCCTCTCTAAAATGCAGCTGGTTGCAAGGACAGTTTGTGTATGCACAGTTATGTATGCTATATCAACTTTATAACTAAAATTTCCCTTTAAGTAACTTTAGTCAAATTTTTAAGACGGGAAATCCAGTTAATTACAAGAGACCCTTCTGCTAAACAAATCATGTGAGTTCCAGATTAACACTACCTAGAAGGTCACAGGTTACGTATTCTTACTGCATGACAAAAATTCACTAGCTGTAGATGTTTTCTAGCGCAACTTAGAGAAAACAAAATGTTTGCTGCCACTTATCTTGGAAGTGCAGAGAAGTTACTGAGGCAGGCGACTTAACTAAATTGCTTTATAATTAAGTTTATGAAAAATGAAGCCATCCGAGCATCACCTGTAAGGGAAATCTGTTGTTAGGATGCAGCATTTAACCCTGGCACTTCAGCAGATGCACAACCCAAGTGCCAGGCATTAATTAAACAATTGCTGCCTGCAATCCACATGGGTTTGGATTTGCTATGTTAATTAAAACAATATTAACTCCTTGTATTATTGCCGTATATTAGGCAGGGACTTAATTACAACTAGCAGAGGCCCATAGCCCAATCTCTCCATTACCTATTTTGTTGGTAATTCCCTATTATGACCTATGCCATATTAGCTCAAAAGGTCTATTACATAATGGCATATGATTAAAAAAGAACTCTGAGGAAACAGGTAGCCCCACTGCAAGGGTTAACTGCTCATTTTTGTCTAGGTGCTAAAAAAAAAGTTATCCTCACTGGAACTGCCGACCTGACTCTCTGCTTCTCTGGTCACTGAAGCGTGTGTCCTCCTCCACTGCGCAGATGGAATGTTCCTCAGTGTCCTCACATGTATACACTTGTATAGAATATGATGACGCAAGGTTTCTTAGAACGCTGATGAAGAGGGAAGAGAGGCTCCAGGGACCAGTCTAAGAACAAGCCAGCTCGAATTATTGAGTATAACTTGTTTTTAGCTCCTATACACAAACGAGTAGTTACCCTTGCAGTGCAGGGGGTAGCCCCACCCAGAACACTGTGATTTTTTCAAAAAAATCACAGCAAATGTCTTTTTTAGACCTTCTTAAAGCCAGGGATAGAAAATGTGTGTACATTTCAGCATCAGTTACTAAGCTCTGTAGGTTTTTTTAAATATTGGGGCAAAGGTGCCCCTGGAAAACATGTGAAAAGGAGCATTGGGTGTGTATATATATATTCATTATATGCAATCATAACAAGTTAAGATTTGAAATATCTAAAAATAATAAGTTTCCTTTTCCTTGCATGCACTGACTTCCACCATTTTATTAGTTTTAGGTGGGCTTACCTGTTTTAACAGCTTTTATAATACTGAAGAAAATTAATTCTGTAAAACATGCAAATTGAAGAGGTTCCATCACTTCAGCTTACCGTTAACCAATACGATATAGATTGAGAACATACAGAAAAGGCAAACATTGAGAGCAAATACTTTGATTATTATTCATATTTGAGAAATGATATAGAAGACTTGAATTGTTCAGCTTTGGGAGACTCACTGTTTCAATGTCTTTGGCGATCAATATGCAAGTGATATAGATGGGAAGCTTCTCAAACAGAGATATATTGAGCTAATTTGCTCTTAACACCCCTGTGAATTATTTCTTTCAAGTTCTTTTATCCATTTTGTCTGTTTTTTCTGATACTTTCTACCGTTCTCCTTAGAAATGTTTGATACAGACATTGTGCTCGGACCTGTCACATACTGTGCTTTCTTTATAAAAACTGTGTTACAAAAAGTGTACAAAATGTGTTAAAATGTACCATTGTCCCAAACTTGCACACACTTGTTTTTTTATAACATGTAAAATACCATAGGGAGAATTTATCAAAACTGGAGTAGACAAAATCTGGAGCAGTTGCCCATGGCAACCAATCAGCATCTCTCTTCAGTTTGTTCCGTTAAGGTTTGAAAATAAAAGAGATAAGCTAATTGGTTATGCATGCACAGCTGCTCCAGTTTGTCTGCTCCAGTTTTTGATAAATTCCCCTCAATGTATTTTTGTTGATTGTTATTAATCCCTAACTGGCTGAATGCACATCAAAATCAAGCAAAATGTTAGTCCCATACAGACAGGGCTAATGTTAAGTTTAAAATAAGCACTAGTCCAAGCTATAAGTATAATGTATAGTTATTGAGAGGTCTGACAATCTTCTTCCTCTAGACTTGGGGGGTTATTCACAAAGCTGCTGTAGGCAGCCGAGTGAATAACCCAGCCGAAGTAAAGTGAGCCAAACGAGATTCGGCTATTCACTCTTGCTCAGTACGGCTGATTTCAGTCGTACATCGGCTTAAATCAGTCGTACATTGGCTGCCCTCGGTCAGCTAAACATGCTCTGCATGTTGGGCTGAGCCAAAGTGCAGAATTACTTTGACTCAGCTGATCCAACATCTGGATCGGCTGAGCCGAAGCTCCGGCGTACTCGCCCAAATGGTCTCAATACTTTTCCCGATACCTGGAAAGTTCAGTATCAGGAAACCGGGTGGCAAAACATTACACTCCACCCAGCATCCTGATTGGCCGGTAAGCCAGCTCAATACCTCCTCGTCATCTGGTGACGAAGCAGCATGGAGGCGGCTTCTCGGCCAATTAGGAAGCCGGTTGGCATGTAATGATTGGCTGCCTGGCTTCCTGGTTGGTCAGGAAACTGCCCAATCAGGAAGCTGGGTAGTGAGTCATTCCCCGCCCCCTGGCTTTCTGATTGGCTAGAAAGCCGGCTCCATGCTTCCTCACCACCTGGTGATGAGGGAGCAAGTCTTCACAGAAGCTGCACACCGTGCGCGTCGGTTTAAGTAGTAACCAGCACACGCTGTATGCAGCTTCTAACAGCGTGGGAGACGGGAGGCCGCGCTTGTTGGATCCAGGATTCAGGTGAGTAGTATTAAAAAAGAAAGGTTTTTATTTTATGTTCCCGGTGACATTTAAAAATATCCCCGGATTTTATTTTAAAAAAATGTGTCTCCTTACCTTAGCCTGGTGGTCAGTGGGGGCTTCCTGGACCCTGGTTGTGGGGGGGTCTTCCTGGACCCTGGTTGTGGGGGGGTCTTCCTGGACCCTGGTTGTGGGGGGG
>NW_017307896.1:273058-293707 GCF_000935625.1 Nanorana parkeri
ATACACACAGAGTGGCATACTTTAAGCACAAGCTTTCAGCCACTCAGGGCCTTAATCATAGCCTAAGCTCTGTCTAAGCTACTAAGCCACTTACAAACAAATATTTACATGGTACATTAAAAATACTAAATACAATAAAGGAAAGTAATTTTGATTTCAACATACTTCATATTATTTTATCCAAAGTACAGGAAGGCTATGAAATATTACACACTAGGAATAATTATAGTAGACAATGCAATATACTGTATGTGAAAGGAGAACTCTGATGTGAAATGGGAGTTCCTGATGTAAAGGGGACTCCTGATGTGAAGCAGAGGATTTTGATGTGAAAGAAGGCTCCGGATGAAAGGGGAGGGACTCCTATGTGATAGAGGGAACTCTGATGTGAACGGGGCTCCTATTGTAAAGGGGGGGGGGCTCTGATGTGAAGAGATGTCATCAGCACACAAAGTAACGTTGAAATCAGAAATCATCCATTTATTGACAAATCCTGTCACACAGCCTGATTCACAGCATTTGTCAATAAATGCACATTTTCTGATTTCAATGTTACTTTGGTGTGCTTGCGACATTTCTACCAACCTTGGTTACTAACTGTGCCAACCGTGATCACTACAAGCACCCAATTGCATCTTATTGGGGATATCCGGTAAGGAGTGCAGCAAGACACCTCTTCATTAGTCTGATGTGCAGGGGGCTCCTTGTGTGAAGGGGAGCATATGATGTAAAGGGGGACCCCTGATGTGAAAAGGGGGGAATTATAATGTTAAAATGGGACTCTAATGTGAAGGGAGCTCCTGATGTGAAGAATGCTCCTATTGTTAAGGGGGTATCTGCACTGAAGGGGAGACTCCTAAAGTGAAGAGGAGGAGACTCTAATGTGAAAGGGGAGTAACTCTGATGTGAAAGGGGAGCTCCTGGTGTAAAGGGGGGACTATGATGTGAAAGGGGAAATTCTAATGAGAAGGGGGCTCCTAATGTGAACAGAGGACTCTGATGTGAAAGCAGTGTACCTGATGTAAAGGTCTTCTGATGTGACGGGGGGGGGGGCTCATGATGTGAAGGGGGCTCTGATGTGAAAGAGGGGAAAACTGATATATAAGGAGCTAATATGAAGGAGAGACTCTGATGTCACTAGGATAAAGGGACCACATGTCTCGATTTTTTACATTTATACAGTTCAACTTTTGACTGGGGTGCCCAGAGTTTTTGCATACCTGTAAGAATGCAGTGAGAAAAAAAGGTTGTGAAACAGTGCTTTACATAACACAGCAAACATACTAAATACAAAAAAAATAATTTTGGTAGAACCATCCACAAGCATAGCCCCTAAGTTTCACTTATATTATTATATTGACATATGTATATTACAGGCTGGTAGGCATCTAGCATGCATCCTTTAACATTCCCCTTTTAAAAATGAGGATTAAGAAATCCTAATTTCATGAGGTGGTAATTTATTTTTATGAAGGTTAACCATAGGTTAGGTTGAGTTTGATTTGTGTATTATGTCTTTTTTCAACCTGACTAACTATATATACCAATTGTCCTTTTTTTGGCAACTTCAATACTATCTGTAACAAGGACACTCCACTGTAGTCCAGGTAAATCAAGTAGAATGCAGTTTATTAAAGGACAAACACAAAATAGCCTGCAGCAGCAGCATAGGACAGTCCTTTGTATGGCTCAGTAGCTTTCCTCATGAGCCCTCACTCTGCTCTCCCAGCAGTGTGTCCCAGCGGTCCTAGGGTCTCCGACCTTCCTGACCTCTCCCAGCCTTCCCTGGCTGTTCCACGTGTCCCACACGCACCTGAGTCTGCTGCGGCTTTGTGCTTCCTGCACCCACACAACTCCCACACTCCCCTGAGCACTGGGCTGGCTTCCTAATGAGGCTGCTCTCAGCCACCTGATCAGCCCAGGCTGGACATTGGCAACACCTGGCCCCAGGACTGGAGATCTCATCCCACCCACCTTCCTGACCTCCCCCAGCCTTCCCTGGCTGTTCCACGTGTCCCACACGCACCTGAGTCTGCTGCGGCTTTGTGCTTCCTGCACCCACACAACTCCAACACTCCCCTGAGCACTGGGCTGGCTTCCTAATGAGGCTGCTCTCAGCCACCTGATCAGCCCAGGCTGGACATTGGCAACACCTGGCCCCAGGACTGGAGATCTCATCCCACCCAGAGCTCTACGAAATCTCCAGAGCTCCAGATCCCAGCCACAATTAGGAAAACCTGGAATAACCTGAAAAGCCAGGTTCTTCCTTATAACCTGAAAAGCCAGGTTCTTCCTTATAACATGCTTTACTTTCTGGACCCTCTCAGCCCCTTTGGCTGAGAGTCCTGGGTGCCAAAGTCGCCATACTACGCTGTGGCATTGGCTTACACTGCCACATATCTTTTTAGCAAAGAACAGAATTATGGTCTGAAATTTTGATAGTATGTTTTCATTGTCTTACAAATTGCTGTCAGCTAACAGAATTTTGCAAATAGTTGATGATTCATGATAGCTGTACACGTAACATCCGGGAGCAGATGTATAACACAGAGCGTCTTGAAATAGTTAGTCAAATCTAGAAAAGACCTACATCATTTACCACTTACTAAATTATATCCGCAGCAACAGCACAAATTTACGATCCAATAGGCAGATGTTAACAGCAGGTGTCAAATCTGCTACTAACATATTAAAATGTCTCTGCAGCCAGTAATGACCTTCATTTTCCCCTCTGATGGCAAATTACAAAAACTGTTTTCAGTCTATATGATAAAGAATTAGGTGCAAATAGCCTTTGAAGGCAGGAAATTATTTTTACAGAACTTTAACCTTTCAAGCTGAACTCCAGGATGATGTAGAAAACACAGATGAATGTGTGGCACCCCTGCATTTCTCTCAGATAATGCATCACTTTGCGTAGAAAATAATTGCAATTACAAATGTTTAGGCATTCTCATGTTTATGTATTTTGTTTGTATTGGTATAACACAAAAAAGTGGAGAAAAAAAGCCAAATCTGACATATTCCAAGCAAAACTCCAAAAATGGACTGGACAAAATTATTGGCACCCTCTCCAAATTGCAAGAAATAATTGCATTCTAAGTTTGTGATACCCCTGTAATTTGTAAATAACTCACCTGTACCAATTAACAGGTGCTGCCAATATAGAAATCACACTGGCAACCAGTTAAAATGGTGACAAATTGACTCAACCTTTCTGTTGTATGTCTCCATGTGCCACACGAAGAATGGAGAAGACAAAGAGCAGCAAAGAATTGTTTGAAGATTTGAGAACAAAAATTGTGGAAAAGCATGGACAATCTCAAGGTTGTAAGTCCATCTTCAGAAATCTTAACGTACCTGTGTCCACTGTGCGCAACATTGTCAAGAAGTTTATAGCCCATGGCACTGTAGCTAATCTCCCTGGACGTGGACGAAAGAACAGTTGATCAAATATTGCAACGAAGGATTGTTCGAATGGTGGATAAAGACCCTCGATCAACTTCCAGACAAATTCAAGCTGACCTTCAGGCACAGGGTACAACTGTGTCAGCTCACATTATATGTCGCTATCTGAATGAAAAGGGACGCTATGGTAGGAGACCCTGGAGGACCCCACTGCTGACACAGAAACATAAAAAGCCAGATTGGAGTTTGCCAAAACTTACCTGAGGAATCCCAAATCCTTTTGGGAATAAATGTGCTTTGGACAGACAAAACAAAATTACAGCTTTTTGGTAAAGCCCATCATTCTACTGTTTTCAGAAAAAGAAATGAGGCCTTTAAAAAAAAATACAGCCCCTACAGTCAAACATGGTAGAGGTTCACGGATGTTTTGGGGTTGCTTTGCTGCTTCAGGCACTGGATGTCTTGACTGTGTGCATGGCATTATGAAATTTGAAGACTACTAAAGAATTCTGTGGTACAATGTAGGGCCTAGTGTCAGAAAGTTGGGTCTCCGTCAGAGGTCATGGGTCTTACAGCAGGACAATTACCCAAAGCACAAGCCAAAAAGCACTCAGAAATAGTTTCAGACAAAGCGCTGGAGAGTACTGGAGTGGCCAGCAATGAGTCCAGATCTGAATCCCATAGAGCACCTGTGGAGAGATCTCAAAACAGCAGTTGGGAAAAGGAACCCTTCCAATCTGAGAAATCTGGAGCAGTTGGTGAAAGAAGAGTGGTCCAAAATTCCTGTAGAGAGGTATAAGAAACTAATTGATGGTTACAGGAAGCCATTTCAGTTATTGTTTCCAAGGGCTGTGCTACTAAATATTAATTGAGGATGCCAATCATTTTGTCCAGTCCATTTTTGGAGTTTTGCATGGAATGTGTCAGGTTTGGCTTTCTTTTTCTCCTCCTTTTTTTTTTTCTATACCAACACAAACAAAAGAAACAGACATGAGAATGCTGGGACATTGGTAATTGCAACAATTATCTGCGCAGAGTGGTGCATTATTTGACAGAAAGGCAGGGGTGCCAATATTTTTGGCCATGACTGTATATATAGTTTGTGTGTGTGCGTTTGTGTGTGTGTGTGTGTGTGTGTGTGTGTGTGTGTGTCTGTGTGTGTGTGTGTGTGTGTGTGTGTATATATTGAGGCAGCAGGCTGATAAAAATGTCTGGGTCTAGCCAGGAGGGCAGAGATTTTTATGCCAGGTTCAGGCATTATACCAAAGGTTGTCCTCTAGGGGGAAGTGCTGAGAGGGCTGAAGGCTTGGAGGTAACAAACACGCTGAAGCTTGCTGGCTTGTTAGGGCCTCTACAAGAACTCCCAGCCTCCTAAGAAAGGAGCCCCACCCTAGAACCAGACTGTGTGTTTGGTGAACTGGGGAGCAGATCGCCTGTGGGGCAAAAGAGCAGCCTGTGTGGCAATCCGCCTGTGTGGCAAGAGGACAAAGGACACGCCGGTGTGGCTAGCATTTTGAATACAGCCTGTGTTGCCAGATGTTTTTGTTAAAGGACCTACCTGAAGTCGTGAGAAAGGAAAATGTTTTTTTGATTTAAGAAAAATGTACTTTGTGTTTGGAAACCCCTGCAATTGAACACCTGTGTGGACGTTTCTTTCAATTTGTGAGTAAATAAAAGTGGGCAAAGAAGCCCTTAAAAAGGGAAAAGTGAGTGGAGGTCTCCTTAATGTGCTACCATTTGGAGAGAAATTCTCACAATATATATCTATAGATATATCTATAGATATATTTCCTGGCACATCATGACAGTACACAATGGGTTTCAATATGCCTTCACATAGGATATGCCCTAGGGAGTCACGTTCTCAGTGTTTCGGGATGATTTTATCCAAGATATTCTGGGTTTAGGGTTGCAATGCTCCCATTCCATTTGGCTACCCCATGCTCAGCCTTACACTTGTCCGTTCTATGTGCAGCGGTCATCGTCTGGTGTCAGTTGGCTCTCTGGCTCACGAATGCATACTAAGTCTCCACTATCATGGTGGCTGTGGACCGGGCTTCCCCAAGATGGTGTCTGTTGTCCTGGTGCGCAGGCGTGAGCATTCTGTGGGAGGAGCCTTGAGATCCGCTGCTATTTAAATCTGACAGCAGCTCGGCAGCCTCCCATTCGTGCCATGCTACCCTGGGGATCTTTTGCCTAGTTCGGACCATGCTACAGGTATTCACCTATACACCCAAGGGGAATCTGGATTTTGTCCTCCCACCAATCTCGCTCTCTCTCTCTCTGCTTACCCTCAGAGCTATGGCTGACACAGCTACCGTAAAAGACACTGACACCTTTCATGGGTAAGAGCCAGGTATGTTGTTTTTTTAATTGATTTAAAGAGGCAGTGAGGTGGTTAACTCAAATCAATGATATGTTACAGGTCTTCTCATGAAGATCAGCACAGGACCAGAAGATCGATATGCATATCATGCTCTCCTAGAAGACGCAGTTCTTATGGCAGGGGTTGCTCCCACTCCACCCATGACTCTGATCGCACTCATCACTCTAGCAGAAAGTTGCCATTTAGGCATAATTGCTGGGTTTGCAGAAGGCAGGCCATTCCTGATAAATTAGTCTGTCAAAATTGTCTGACTGAAGCAACGCAGGAGCACGCACCGCCTTTAAGGGACCTTCAAGCATCAATGATCAAACAATCAGTCATGGACTGTATGAAGGAACTATCTAATCCAGATCTACCAGGTCTTAGTGCCCCCTTCCAGCCAGTGGAACAGACGGCCGAATCAGATAGAAGATCTGAGTCAATCCGGTTTTGACTTCACTCTGGTAGACCCCTTTGTGGCGGCAGTTAAGGAAGCAATAGATTGGCAGGATTGAGTGATAGAGCCGGGTAAAGTCAAGAAGTATTTTCCTCACCTGAAGAAGGTCACTAACTTCTTTCCTATTATGAATGAAATAAAAGAGATTGTCCACAAAGAGTGGAAGAAACTGGAAAAAAAGCCTAATCTCCATAACAGACTCTCAAAACTTACCCTCTGAAAGAGGAGGATATTTCAAGTCTGGTTAACTCACCGGGTTATCTGGTTATCTGCCGTTGGTAGGCACCCGTCTGTGCCATTTCGACAAGTTTTGGAGTCCTGCCTTTCAAGAAACATGGGTGGTTTCTACGGTGTCAGAATGCCATCGCTGGAGATTTCAGCATAGCCCTCCTCAAACTGACTTTGTTTATACGAGAATCCCAGATTCCAAAGAAAGGGCGCTGATTCTTCTTCAGTATATTCAAACGTTACTAGAAAAAAAGGTGATATGTCCAGTGCCCAAGGAGAAAAGATTTACAGGAGTATACTCCCCCTTATTCCTCTTCAAAAAGAAATCCAGAGACCTCAGGCCAATGTTAGGCTTGAAGAAACTCAACGGATACATAAGAGTTCTGCAGTTTTGCATGGAATCTCTTCAGACCATACTCCCCGTAATCAGACCTGGGGACTGGATGACGTCCACAGATTTAACGGGCGCCTTTTTTCCCATACCTATCCATCCTTGTTTACAAAGATATCTTCGCTTTGCTTTTCTCAATCAGCATTTCCAATTCTGATGTCTTCCCTCTGAGATCTGTACGACTCCTAGAACCTTCATGAAAGCTCTCCTCCCTGTCATTGCATTGCTGAGAGAACAAGGCCTCAGGGTGAATCATTACCTGGACAACGTCATTCTTCTCGCCCAGGACAGGGCGGCATTGCTCAATTATCAGAGCATTCTCCTGTCAACATTCCAAAGATTTGCCTGGTTGGTGAATGAATGCAAGTCGAGTGTTATCCCTTCCCAAACCATGGTCTTCCTGGGAGCTCTCTTGGACATGTGCAACAACACGGTCAGCCTCCCGGAGGACAAGGTGGAGAATGTCCTGTCTCAGAGAATCAGGATTTCCCACAAGATGAGAGCCTCACTATGGGGGTGGACTCACCCTGTCAACCTTTGAAAGTTCCATGTGATCTCTCCTCCACAGAAAGTGTTAGTCACTTCAGATTTTAGCCATTTGGGGTGGGTAGTCCACTTCGAGGACCTGGCTGAACAAGGGAACTGGGACTTCCATGCAGCTATCTACACCTCCAATGTACTGGAGATGAGACCAGCATTCTGGGCAGTAATGGCATTTGCTCCTCACCTGAGACAAAGAATTGTTTAGCTAAGGTTGGAGAACAAAGTGGGGGTGGAATATATCCGAAAACAGCGAGGAACCCATAGCCATTCAATGCTGCAGGAATTGGAGCCAATTATGTATTGGGCACTGAAAAACCTTTGGAACCTCCAGGCTGTTTACCTGCCAGGTTCCCAGAACATCCTAGCCGACTGCTTGAGCCACTCTTACATGGGCACGCATGAATAGGTGCTCCATTCGGATGTCTTCCTCCAAATCACCAGGTCCTGCGCTTGTGGGGACCTCAGCAGCCTGCTTGGGACCTGGGGCCTAGCTGTCCTTAGCAGTGCCCATCCAGCCACATATCTCCGTCTCCTCCTTCCCGGTGCAGGCACAGCCAAGGATAGCCCCTCACTGAACAAACAGCCCCAGAGACGGCAGGTGACCAGCGCCCAATTGTTCAGCCCAGTGCCCGATCGTTCAGCTCAGTGCCCATCCGCAGAGCCCCACATGCAGCCTAGGGACATCTGTGCACTGCCCCGGTGAGACGCAAACGCAGCCCTGGTGAGATCTCTGCGCAGCCTGGTGAGATATAAATGCAGCCTTGGTGAGATCTATGGGCAGCCTTGTGAGATGCAGCGCTGGTGAGATCTGTACACTGCTCTGGTGAGATGCAAACGCAGCCCTGGTGACATCTGTATGCAGCCTGGTGTAATGGTCCCGGGATCCGCTCCACGAGCCGCTTGCGTTCCGGAGTGGAACGCATTGGTCGTGGACGTAACAGGGCACCTCCTCTCCCTGGGCGCGTACTGTTGTGCGTCCCAGGGTGGAACGCGGAAGTGACGTCACTCCGCGAGGCTCCTCTTCTGCGTTCCACCACTATTTAAGATGCCTCTGAACCCATGGACGGCGTTCCACTATTGGGTTCATTGCCCATCACCACAGGAGCCACTCCACATCACCAGCAAGCAGGCTGTATCAAGGACCTCTTACCCGGAACCTCCTCAAGCATTCCCAGGAGTCCAAAGGATCATCAGACCTCAGGGGTTCGAGCGCCACTGTGCCGCCCCAATGGGGCATAGAATATGTTGTAGAAGTTAGTATAGATAGAAGTTTTACATAGTGTGTTTGCCTATATATTTTCTCATAGTTAAATCCATGTCTTATCCTATGCTGCCATCTAGTGGCCTTTGTGATATCACACATGTCTTTTCTGTATTTCTGTTCCCCATGTGACGACATATTTCCAGTGTATGTAGCCCCACCCTTCTTCCTGTGTGCAGTACTTCCTGTGTCATGGCCACAGTTGAGAGCCACATGTAACAAGGACACACAGTTAATCTGCACAGTACGGAGGAAAGGCATCATTTTCTGACCGCACAATACTGTAACCGTTCAACTGCTGTTCCTATCATCTGCTGTAACCTGATGTTAAAGAATAAACACCTCTTTTGAATGAATCGGTATTGACGAGTTCAGCTATCTGACGAGGATTGTCCGCAGTGAGTATATCTGCTTATACAGGCCAGGCATAGAGGTCTCAGCAAGGGATATATTTCGCTATCACAACGATCGGAGTCAGAATACCCACAACCGCAAGTACTTTGTATTAGCTTTGCTAAACTTAATCTGTTGGAGTCATTACACTGTCACCTAGTGGAGCCTACTGATACCTTCTCCATATCATACCTATGCTCAATTAGTATCAGTATATTACTGGACTGCCTCTGCTGATTTGTTCCTATACTTAAAGACTGTCTTATGGTTTAATCGCTCACGTTACCATCCCACATATGTTCTAATACTAGGAGTATGAAGTAATATTCCTCATATAACTGCAACTTATCATTTTTGTTGTTTTACGGTATGATGTCTAAATCCCAAACTCTCCGTTTGTGATTGAGAGAGCCGCCTGGGATTAAAGCCTGACACCGCATTTCAAATCATACTGGTTAGAACTGCAGCTGAGATCCACCGCACCTCCCCGAAGTAGGGCGCATGACAAAATAGTGGAACCTTAAAACAAAATGGATCCAGCGGAACTAACCACTTACGTCCTGGCCCTGGCCCTTAGAAGGTCGAAGCACTGACGTTAACGGTTCAAGCCGTCCGTCATGAGAACCAGACCTTACGTGCACAAATTCCCATCAATCCGGCCCCAAATGGGGAACTGCCAGAACCCAAGGTCAGCCCCCCTGAACCCTTCACTGGTGACCGACGCAGATACCGGGAGTTCGTTAACGCCAACAAATTAATTAGTTACAACCAAGGACTTATCCAACCGACAGGGCTAAAGTCCTCACCCTAATTTCGTACCTAAGGGGCGAGCCCAGAGCCTGGGCAGATACTTACGTTGAGAAAGAGGATCCGATTTTGAACTCTTTTCCCGTTTTTCTGGAGACCATGTCACGCTTGTACGAAGACTCCACCAAGCAGTTGACAGCTGAAACCGCAATTAGGGCCCTAAAACAAGGAAGGAGACCTGTAGAAGACTACGTCGCGGAATTCACCAGATGGTCCAGGGAGACTGAATGGACTGACGTTAGTCTACGGAATCAGTTCCGCCTTGGTCTTTCTGAGGCGCTTAAAGACGAACTTGCACGTTCGGAACTTCCTCCTACCCTAGAGGATATAATCCAACGTGCCATTTCAATCCACAGAAGACTCCGCGAAAGGAGATCTGAGCGGGTTTCAGGGTATTCCTACACACCAACCCAAAGAAGTCCTTCCTCCGGTGAGGAGCCAATGGAGGTCGGAGCCATCCGAGGACCCCTGTCTCAGATGGAGAGAGTAAGAAGACAGGAGAAGCACCTTTGCCTCTACTGTGCCTCCCCACGGCATACCGTATCGAGCTGTCCCCAGGCTAACCCCAAGGCAGAAGGTAACCTTTACCCCATCTGTAAGCTCACCCCTACCATTACGCAACCCCATGCTTATATATTTCTCTCCTTGACCTTACAGTGGGACCAAGAGAGGATCGTCGCTGAGGCTATGATAGACACAGGGGCCTGTGGAAACTTCATCGACCACAGTCTTGTTGTTAACAATAAAATACCGCAAGTTAAACGCAACACTCCCTTGTCTGCCAGTTTCTTGGACGGATCCAAGGCTCCTTCGGGTCCGATCTGTTACCAGACACAACCTCTGCTTGTCACCTGTGGTAAGACACACACTGAATTCCTGACACTAGAAGAAGATTTCTGCTGCCCTCCACGACCCGGAACTGGACCTGACTCCCCGATTGGATTATCCTTTTGTACTGCGATTTTTGGACTTTGTTCGTCCCTGCCAAGGGGTTCCACACCTGGCCCATTACTCCAGCCCTGACACGACCTTCCTATGGATGGAGCAGACTCTTTGACTCCAGTCTAAGTATTGCAACAAAACGTGTTATCCCATTACACCTTTGTTGTCCGTTACCAAAGAAGAGGCTCCTCCTCAATACAAAGAATTTGCAGAAGTTTTCAGCATGCAGTTGGCTGAGACCCTTCCACCACACAGGCCGTATGACTGTCCGATAGATCTGATACCTGGTAGCACCATCCCCACTGGCCGAGTATACCCACTCTCGGAACCTGAGCTGATACACCTCAAAGGATACCTGGAGGAGAATCTCCGGAAAGGTTTCATTCGACCTTCCACCTCACCAGCTAGTGCCGGTATGTTCTTCGTGAAAAACAAGGATGGATCACTCAGACCTATTATTGACTACCGAGCACTCAACAAAGTGACCGTCAAGAATCGCTATCCTCTCCCATTGATACCAGAACTTATTGAGAGACTACAAGATGCCCGAATCTTCACAAAACTTGATCTACGAGGGGCTTATAATCTCATCAGAGTCCGCAAGGGAGACGAATGGAAGACCGCTTTCAAAACGAGATACGGTCTCTTCGAGTACACCGTCATGCCATTCGGGTTGTGCACCGCCCCAGCTACCTTCAAACACCTAATAAATGACATCTTCAGAGACCTCCTTGATGTCTGTGTTGTCGTGTACCTTGACGACATTCTAGTATACTCCAAGGATTTGGTGAGCCACAGAAAACACGTACGGTGGATCCTCTCTCGACTCAGGGCTCACTCCCTGTACGTGAAGTTGTCGAAATGTGTCTTTGAACAGACCGTTATCTCGTTTCTGGGTTACATCATATCTCCTTCTGGGATTGAGATGGATCAAGCAAACGTAGACTGCATCGTGAAATGGCCAGCTCCAAAGACAAGGAAAGCCCTGCAACGCTTCTTAGGCTTCTCCAATTACTACAGAAAATTCATACGGAACTTCTCAATTGTTAAGCCTTTAAATGGCCTTACTGGCTCCAACACTGTCTTCTCATGGTCCAGCGAAGCTGAAAGAGCCTTCGCTTTACTAAAGCAAAGTTTCACCTCCGCCCCAATCCTGCAATTGCCTAACCCACAGTACCACTACCTATTGGAGGTCGACGCCTCACATATAGCAATAGGGGGCGTCTTATCACATCGCTCAGGGCTGGATACCCCTCTGCACCCAGTGGCCTTCTTCTCTAGAACCCTCACTGCAGCCGAGACGAACTACCCCATTGGGGAGAAAGAGCTCCTCGCAATCAAGGTTGCCCTAGAGACCTGGAGACACCTACTAGAGGGAACAAGATTCCCGTTCACCATCTTTACAGATCATCGTAATCTCCAGTATCTCAGGACCTGCAAGACCCTTTCCGGAAGATAAGTCCGATGGAGTCTGTTCTTTGACCATTTCGATTTTATCTTTTCCTATCGTCCCGGATCAAGGAACGGAAAGGCGGATTCCCTTTCACGCATTCGCCTCCAGTAATTCCAGCTACCAAGTTCCTTTGTGCTACTCTACCACTCAAGGAACGCATCAGAAACAGCTTATCCACAGACCCGGTTACTCCCCCTCCTGGACTCACTAGAGACGATGAGGGGTTCCTCTACAAAGAGACTAAGATGTACGTACCCCCTTCCATGCAACCCACAGTCCTACAGTTACTACACGATGCTCCATTGGCGGGCCATCCCGGCTACATCAAGACCCTCGAGTTAATCAAGAGGCATTACTGGTGGCCAGGCATGAAGGAGACCGTTCTTAATTATGTCACCACTTGTGAGACTTGCGTAACATGCAAACACGAGAGGAGACCACCCTATGGGTTGCTTTCCTAAATCAACATACCGAACCGACCCTGGGAAGTCATTTCCCTGGACTTCATTGTCGAATTGCCCTATTCCAGAGGTCATACCACCATCATGGTAACGGTAGGCGTCCTTACGAAGATGGCTCATTTCATTTCTCTCAAAAAGCTTCCCTCATCTAAGGAGACTGCGGATTGCTTCATCTCACAGAGCCTTAGGCTCCATGGACTGCCTACCACTATCATATCTGATCGAGGCTCTCAATTCGTCTCCAGATTCTGGAGGGCCCTTTGCTCCGCACTAAGTATAGACCACCGCCTATCCACAGCTTACCACCCTCAAACCAATGGCCAGACAGAGAGGGTCAACCAATATCTAGAACAATATTTAAGATGTTACACCACCCACCTGTAAGAGGACTGGTACGACCTGCTCCCTCTCGCAGAATTTGCTTTCAACAACTCCTCCAGCTCCTCCACTCTGCATACCCCGTTCATCTCAAACTATGGGTTCCAACCCTCCTACTTACCCACAGACTTCCTCCCGCCTAATGTCCCATCAGCCGTGGACTACCTGACGACACTCAATCCAACCACCATGTTTCTCCTGAATAACCTCAAAGCCGCCCAAGAGCGACAAACACTTCTACGATCTAAAGAGACGCGCACCTCCTACCTATCAGGTGGGTGATAAGGTATGGCTCTCCACCAAGAATTTGAGGCTGACAGTTCCTTCTAAGAAACTAGGAAGACAGTTCATTGGACCCTAGGTTATCGAGAAAGTGATCAACCAGAATGCCGTGCAACTCCTGTTGCCTCCTGAACTGCGGGTCCACCCGGCATTCCATGTTTCCCTACTGAAGCCTTTCCGAGCCGACCCATTCCCCAGCAGGGCTCCTCAACCTGCTCCCCCCGTCGAGATACAGGGGGGATGGAGTACGAGGTTGAGAAGATCCTTGATTCTTGATGACGTGGCAGGGCCTTACAATACCTCATCCGCTGGAAAGGTTATGGTTCCCAGGATGACTCTTGGGAACATGCCACGGATGTGCATGCACCCCTGTTGATACGCCGATTTCACTCCAGGTTTCCCTTCAAGCCTTCACCTAATAGGAACCCCGGGGGTGTTCCCTTGCGGAGGGGGTACTGTAATGGTCCCGGGATCCGCTGCACGAGCCGCTTGCGTTCCAGAGTGGAATGCATCGGTCGTGGACGTAACAGGGCACCTCCTCTCCCTGGGCGCACACTGTTGTGCGTCCCAGGGTGGAACGCGGAAGTGACGTCACGCTGCGAGGCTCCTCCTCCGCGTTCCCCCACTATTTAAGATGCCTCTGAACCCATGGACAGCGTTCCACTATTGGGTTCATTGTCCATCACCACAGGAGCCACTCCACATCACCAGCAAGCAGGCTGTATCAAGGACCTCTTACCCGGAACCTCCTCAAGCATTCCCAGGAGTCCAAAGGATCATCAGACCTCAGGGGTTCAATCCCCACAACCGCAAGTACTTTGTATTAGCTTTGCTAAACTTAATCTATTGGAGTCATTACACTGCCACCTAGTGGAGCCTACTGATACCTTCTCCATATCATACCTATGCTCAATTAGTATCAGTATATTACTGGACTGCCTCTGCTGATTTGTTCCTATACTTAAAGACTGTCTTATGGTTTAATCGCTCACGTTACCATCCCACATATGTTCTAATACTAGGAGTATGAAGTAATATTCCTCATATAACTGCAACTTATCATTTTTGCTGTTTTACGGTATATGATGTCTAAATCCCAAACTCTCCGTTTGTGATTGAGAGAGCCGCCTGGGATTAAAGCCTGACACCGCATTTCAAATCATACTGGTTAGAACTGCAGCTGAGATCCACCGCACCACCCCGAAGTAGGGCGCATGACACCTGGTGAGATGCAAACGCAACCCTGGGGAGATCTGTGCGCAGCCTGGTGAGACGCAAATGCAGCCCTGGTGACATCTGTACACCGCCTCGTGAGACGCAAACGCAGCCCTGGTGACATCTGTACGCAGCTTTGGGATGTCGGGAGAATGCTAGTTTGTGTTCTCCTGTGACCCTCATTCACAGCTATTACAAAAGACTGTATGCTATAATTGATGGTAAAGGGAGACATTCACTATATATACTGTGTGTGTGTATACTGTATATATAGATAGATTATCTATCTATCTATCTATCTATCTATCTATCTATCTATCTATCTATCTATCCAATATACTATTTTCAACGATCTATCTATCTATCTATCTATCTATCTATCTATCTATCTATCTATCTATCTATCTATAAGGGATGTAGCGGCAACTCTCTGGAGGGGGGCCCTCTTCTTCCTCGCTGGGCCCCCCCCCCAAGTGGCCGAACGCCAGGGCCCGGTCGCAATTGCGACCGCTGCGACCCTGGTAGTTCCGCCAGTGTTTCTCACAATAGGATCCATTTTTCCCCATTATTTGCAGCTAGTTTTCTCACAATGGGATACATGAGTCCATTGTTTTTTCCATTGTGTCGTGTACACATCACACTCCAAGCTGGTAAACAACAGCCTGACCTTTTGGCATAACTGACCATGGATGGCACTCATGGTGTTGTGCTGCCATTTAGAGTTGGAAAGAGAGAGATGCGCCCGTTATAGATTCCATAAATTTTTCTAAATATAGGGCCACAGCACAAATCAATAGTTGGGACTTCACTGGAAGGGGAACCAGAGGAAAGAGAGAGATACACGCTCGAGACTGTCTACAGGCTAGCAGGTATGCTGAAGATTGTATTGTGGCTGCAGCCGGATTTTATGAAGGAGTTGTATTTTTTTTCCTTTTATGTGAGTATTTTAATAAACCATTTTATGCTGTATTTAGTGGTGTGCACTATGGGTTGTGTGTTTCTTTCCATATGAGCATAGGAGAACAATAAATAAAAAAAAGCATGGAGGAGAGGAGATTAGTGTGCAGCACTGAAAGGACCACCCCCGCCTGTGTCTGAGGATAAAAAATGAGGAAGCGTGATTTATGACCTTATTTATAGGGTCAGGCTGCCAGGTGAGCAGCACTCCAGTCTGTGGATTGTGGTGAAGATTATCTCACAAGTGGGAAGAGGAAGCATTTCACATTACTGAGAAGGTTGTGGCTGGGTTTTGGACTTAAATGAGAACTATGGGGTAAGTGTTTTTCCCCATAGTTCTCTTAAGGGTCACGGGAGGACATATACTAGCCTCCTCCCGTGACCCAAAGCTCAGTATATCCCAAGCTAAAGCTCGTGGTATACTGAGACCGCTGCAGCCGGGACAAATCCACCTAGCTGCTTGAGTGACAGTGGGCTCTGCCTAGCTAGAGGCAGAGCCAGCTGTACCCGCCCCCTCCCCTGTCCATTCCTCCATTCAGCACTGGAGGATTGTAGTGGGGAGGGGGGAATCCCTGCAGGGAGCCGTGACTGACAGTCACCGGTCCTTGCAGGGAGATGGTCGAGAAGCGAGCGACAGTAAATGTGTTCGCTCACTTCCCGATCTATTGAGCCGACATGTGACAGTTTCATTGTCACATGTCGGCTCGAACTATGAGGATGAGTGATTTTCACTCACCTCATAGTTCTCCTTTAAAGCATGCACATGAAATTACTTTATGGGGTCTATTCTATAACACTGTTCGGCTATTCACTTCAGGCTAGTACGGCTAATTTCAGCCGTATATCGGCTGAAATCAGTCGTACAGCAGGTGGCTTCGTGTGGCTTCGGGTCAGCTGAACTTGCTCAGCATGTTCGGCCGACCCGAAGTGCAGAAGGAGTTTGACTCAGCCGATCCAACATCTGGATCGGCTGAGCCGAACCTCTGGCATAGACCCCTATATATTTTACTGACTGTTTTAAGTTGTCACAACATTATTTGCATCGTTTGCTCATTTGATTTAAGAGTAGTTTTCCACATAGTACATAGCACGGCACATAATCTATTTATATTGTTTTGATTTGGTTTTACACAAACGGAATGCTCGCAGCATTTAGGGTGTTTAATGGCGGGAAGTACTTTTGCAATTTAGCCTATATATTTCTGTCAATTCAAGTAACTTTAAATGTGTGATGTTTGTGTAAACTAAGGCTAAATGTTTTAAAATCTAGTATTTATTTAGCTAATATATCTTAATCTGTTTTAAAGGTAGTTTGTTATTATGAAAGCGTATCTAAACCCAAAAGCAAAGTTTTTTGTTTTTCATCTAAGATCTCCATTGCATTTCTTTAAAAAAAAAAAAAAGGGAACGAGGATAGAACTGTGAAGGTTCTCATTCATCCAGGTCATGGTATATCTGTAAAAAATAAGTCAAGGCAACTGGGCCTGCTGTATTTTTCTTGAAGACGTTTCACTGGTCATCCAACCAGGTTTCTCAATTCAGAATGACTTGTATAAAAATTTTCTTGGAATAAATATGTATTGAAGCAACATTCACCATATTTATTCCCAGATAATTTTTTGTACAAGTCATTCTGAATTGAGAAAGCTGGTTAGAAAGCTGGTGCTCATCTACTCTCCTCTATTCATCTATGGAAGCCTCCAGCTGGTTCAAACTCCCTTATCACCAATCTTATCTTTATCGATCTCGATTGCAGGATTCAAAGGAAACAAAAAAGAGGGGATTCCATTGTGCAGTATGTTAAAAAAAAGTTTGCACTTACAAACAATTGGCATAAAAACAGCTTCACAAAGCTCCAGGCACGAGAGCCTGCAATAGACTCCTCCTCCCCTTATGTTTCATTATTTTCTTATCTGCATCTGTACTATTATTTGGGAAGTAAGACGCACAGTTCTAATCTTCAGCTTAGTCAAAACTTGCAAACTTCAGATTCAGCATATTTTTTTCTACTTTTTATATTGAATATATAATTTGTTTAACAGCAACTAGAGCCAAACCTCCCCTCCCCTTAAAAAAAAGATGGACAATAATACAAAATTATCCAAATGTTTTGAAAAGATACGGATTCAAATATTATAATTTTTTAAATAAAACTCAGAACTTGTTATTTAAAAAGTTTGCATTTCTGTATATTAAAAAATCCAATAAATATCATTTATGCAGCACATCTTTTTGCATCTGCCAGAGTTTCTTTCTCTATTATTAATAATTCATGTGAAATAACTTCTTTGAAAGCTATTGTTGTAAACAACCAAAAAGATTTAAAATCATGCATATTTACTAAAATGGTTAATTCACTTGTTGGCCAAAACTACACTTCCAGTGGATACCTAGAAATGATTCACTTAGGATTAGTTAAAAAAACGTGTTATAATAATACAGTCAGGTCAAGGGCAATGCTTGAGATCTGTGGAATAAACTTAACGGGAAAGTATATTCTTATCAATTTCTTTTAGATATACAGGCAAAGAAGATCCCTTGTTCCTGTGTACTGTATATGTTGTACTTATATATGTACATGGGGGTCAGCTATGATTGCTCATTGTATATCCAGGTTACGTCCCCTACTTTGCAATGTCACACAACAGCTCTGTTGTACTGTATCTTCTTACACTGCAAGTCATTTAAGTCTTCAAGTGGGTTTTGCATTGCCGAACTCATCTGTGGGAATGCCAAAGTAGGTCAAATTTAGAAATAGGGAAACTGCAGGTTAAATGCACTTGTCAATACATTTTTAATTATCTCAGAAGTGTCTGAAAATGTCAAACTGACACCATCGACACAAGCCCAAAGTCTCTCAACACAATTGCTACAATAACTCAGAATATAAGCTTGGTTTCTGATTAATAACAAAGATCTTCCTCCCAGTAAATGTAAAAATTCTTAAAAAGACTTAATTAATTCTATCAAATTTACTGCTTAATGGCCATACACCCATTTATAGTATAGTTTTATTTTTCTGTATTTCCTTAAATATATAGATCCAATATGTTGCGCACATGTACGTTCTCAGACCTGTTTGGTAAGGTACCACACTCATACATACATTCTCAGGTGTGTTTGGTAGGGTACCAAATGACCTTTCAGTATGTCTCTGAAAAGAAACCCACACAAACCCAAGCATAACTTATAAAGTCAATGCAGATTGTGGGGGGTCTCAAACTCATAACCCCAAATTTGCAATGCAGGTGTTCTTTGATGCAGTATGACTGGTCATACCTAAAGCACCCAAATGTTTTCTGCATTAGCATTGTGGTTGTGCAAAAGTATGGATGCACATAGGATTTAAATAAACAGTAAAGGTGAGGTGAGATGTAATGCCCAATGTAAAAGTAAGTGTAAATCAGCTAAATACATTCCAGGTGCAGCAAAACAAAATGTCTGCAAAGCCTTTTAGGGTGTCTTTAGAAATCAGCTACAGATCTACAATTTGCAAAGCTCATGCTCCTTGCTGATTGGGGAACACAAACCCATTAAAAGGACAAAGTACAACATGTACTTCTCCTTGTTTTTCATTTACAGAATTTATTATCCAAACTGGGCTTATGCAAGAAACTCAACAGTGTGTGTTACATTATTATAATTACAAAGGTATTCTTATGCAAGAATTATAACTTTCTTTAGCTTTTTTTTATTATTTCTGAGCCTGAAACTCCAGCTTCACTGTCAGGGGTCAAATGGCAGATGAAATTTGACAGTTGCTGCCCTGTCACTGCTTGACCTTACCCATTGGCTTTGAACTCCTCAGAGTGACCTGTCAAATGAAAGTGCCTTGCAGCTGTCTACATTCTTCTTTACTACAGCAATCTGTTATCTGACGCTGTTTTGCAGTCAGCCAGTTGACAAGGCAGCAGACATCAAACTTCAGGTCACCCCTGGCACTCAAGTAAAGGGGCTATACATTTATAAAAAGTAAGGCTGCATAATTATACTGAATTCAACTATTATAATTATGTAGTCTTACTTTTTAAAGATGTATAGACCCTTATTTGGATTTATGCAGTTGTGATTGGTTCTCTTTAAATACAAGTATGTACCACCTTCTCCTTTCTTCATCTTCTTCTCTTTTACTCATTAAAATCTCAGTAATTCTGATATTAGGGAATGGCGTGCTGAGAACAGGGCCAGATTAACCTTTTAGGCACAATAGGCATATGTCTACAGTCAACAGAGGCAAAGAGGCATGTGTTCCCTGTATAATTTGACCACACAATTTGTTTTCCATCATCAATAGGAATCATTATCTCATAGCAAGTTATTCACACATTATTATAATATCCTAAGCAGGGCCGGATTCCCGGCAAGGCCACCGAGGCCCGGCCGCGGGGCGACACGGAGAAGAGTGGCGGCACACGTTTGAAGGCACCCGACGGCTGGAACATGGAGTGTCGGGCGGTAATTTGTTTTCTACATTTAGCCCTGGTTTGCACCAGCAGGGCTGAATGAAGAATGGGGGAAGCCGTTTGTTTATTTACAAGTGATCTCGGCGATGTCGCCGAGATGACTTGTAATTAGACTGCAGCCTGTCCCCCTCCCCCGCACCTACCTCTCTGCATGCTGGCTCCGTCCTCCTGGCTCCGTCTCCCGGCTAAATCCTCTCCTCACTGACCACCAGACCACCAACCTCCTGAGGATGGAGAGAGTTGGGCAGAGCTGTAGGGTTAAAACTAACCCTGCCGCTCCGTGTAGACAGTGAGAGGTGAGAGCTGTGCTCTTCCCCTCTCACCTGTCACAGGAGTTCCAGCACAGTGCTGTGCTAGAACTCCTGTATTGGAGGTGACAGGTTCAATAAAGAGAACCTGTCACCTCCAAATGCTATCACACATGGGCTTGTTAGCTCCTGTGTAATAGCAATAAAGTTACGTGAAAAAATTGATTAAAAAATATTACATAAAACAATAAGTAAAACATTAATAAGTAATAATAATTTAAATAAAAATAAAGTAAAAAATTAAAAATAAATAAAGTTAAATAAAAAGTAAAAATGTAAAAAAAGTTAAATAAATAAAAAATACAAAAATGAAGTTAAATAAATAAAAAGTAAAAAT
>NW_017307896.1:293797-326695 GCF_000935625.1 Nanorana parkeri
AATAATAAGAAAATAATAAAAAATTATAAGATAAAACAATTTAAAAAAGTAAAAGATGACAGGATAAATAAAAAATTAAAGTGAAAAAAAAGTAAAAAAAAGAAAGAAACAATAAAAAAATTCAAACCACCCCTGCTATCTGGTTTGCATTCTCCAGGGGGGGGGCGCATTGCGGGAACTGGCCTTGGGGTGGCAGGCAGGGTAAATCCGGTCCAGATCCTAAGCCAAGTTAGGGCCAACAAAACAAGTAAAGTGCTGTGATGAAAATCTGTCAATAGCTAAGAATGTTTGTTTATTTTTTATGTATTTTTTTTTGCGTGGACATAAACTGTAACTGTATTCTGGAGAGCCACTTAAAAGAAGAAATGGATATTACACATTCTGGGCTGAATACTTTTTTGCAGGTTTAGCTGTTTATGCAATATAGAAGACTACAGAAGATGAACTAGGGCACACCATATTGGACATAGTTATCTTACAACTGAGGTAAGAAACTACACTGTCCTTTAATTTCAATGGACAGCATTTAAAAAGCGGTAGAATACAAGCATGCATGTGTATGTAAAGGATTGCTTGACACATTTTATTTGTCATATCACGTCAGGTTGAGAAAAATGCCTCCCCAAGGGACTGGGATATTAGCAGTTTCTACCTCTATACTTCTTATTCCTTTACTACTTAACCACTTCAAGACCAGGTGTTTAGACCCCCATCCAGGCCATTTTTCAGTATTCAGCGCTGCGGTACTTTGACTGACGTTTATTCCGTCATGCAATTTCCCGACGGGGTGTGTCTGAGCGGACGTCTAAAGACGCCCGCTCAGATCTAGAGAGCTCCGGGCCGGCCGTTTTTCTACTACGGCCGCCCCGGAGGCAGTTAATGTAAGGTATTTATTGTGCAACACTATTTCCCTGTTTAAAACATATATATGGAAAATCTAGATTTCAAATTTCCCCTACCCAGGTAATGGCAAAGTCAATTTGCTTAAGTTTGTCATTTGTCATATTTGCTGCCATCTATTGTTAAAGAACAGTTGTCACCTGAGTTTTTATTTCTGGTTTGTCCTTGTTAAGGGCTGTTCAATGACAGCAAGTTCAGATGCTTGAACATAGTGTCACTTTAATCTTATTTATTTCTGCATGACTGACTTAAACAGTGATATATACCAAATGCCACAAGCTACTTCACATAGTTATCATTTAGTGCTGCAGTATTTTTTGCCATCCCGCAAAGGTTGGATGTACTTGAAAAAGAGTGAAATTGTGGCTGCCCAGAGAGGTAACCTAATTATCCCTGTCATTTTATATACCAACAGTTTTACAGTGCTTATATAAAGTAGACTCTCCGTGTCAGTATATCTAATAGAATGGTACATTAATTATTTATATGCAAATTATTAAGCAGATTAATTTAATGATTAATTGCTTTAATGAGATTTAAATGTGGAACATGTGGTAGGAGTTTATTTGGAATTAACAGCTATCAATCTATCTTTGGCAAGATATGGTATAATTTTACAATAATCCTTATACCAGATATTGAACCATAGGAACTCAACTCTGTAAGTTGTGGACATACAAAGCCAGGCAGAGGGCAAAGCACTAGTCTCTTGTGGTCTCCATGTATCTGATTTTTTTCTCCATTACTGGCTATCAGGCCTTGTTCTGAAATGTGTCTCTGTATAGAGGTGGCCATCTATGTAGAGTCAGGGCTTTGCATCCTCATGTCAGAGCCTCCAGAGGAGAACAGTGAGCAAAACAGAAGTGACATCACCAAATCTCACTCCAAATCTCCTGAGATTAGCAGTCAGAAGCATCAATGACTTAGATCTTGCAGCTGTATGTCTGCAGCTGCAGACATACAGCTATGAGGTTGTGGGCACAGCTGTGCCCAGACACCCTCATATACAGGAAGTGCACTGTTATTTTTTCAAGAAGAATTGACCAGAAGTACTTTTTTCAGGGTACTACTTAAGCACAATTAGCATTTCTGATTGTGCCTTATAAAATTGCAAATCTTCACTTTTTGAGCTTGGTTCCACTTTAAGCTCTGTGGGCTCTGCATCTAAAGGCAGGACATCCAACTTCTGTGCTGAGGCTGTCTGTCTTCAGAGCACTTGCTACTACCTTGTTTCCCCGAAAATAAGACACTGTCTTATATTTTATTTTTTTGCTCAAAAAAACACACTAGGTCTTATTTTCGGGGTAGGTCTTATTTTTTTTAATGAACAACAATCCACACTTATTCATGTACAACAGTCTACATGTATTCATGTACAAAAATATGGTGATCAGGGCACTCAGGGGTGCCATACCTTTCCAGGAGCAATTTGCTAACCAATCGCTGGCCAGAATGAGTGAAGCACACTTTCACTATCGATTCCTCACAGGTGGAGTGCATTTGGTATCACTCCACCTGTGACATGAGCCGGCGCTATAGAGGAGACATCAGCTTATGCGGCTCTGCCCCCTCCGGTGCCGCCTTGCTTCCTCTAGCGCTGGCTCCGTTGGCACCGCTGATTCTCTCCTGCCTCTCTCGCGGCTCTTCAAGTTCCCCCTTATGCCACCACCGACCCTGGGAATGGTCACAACTAGGTCTTATTTTCGGGGTAGGTCTTATATTTTTGCAATTCCCAAAAATAGTGCTAGGTCTTATTTTCGGGGTAGGTCTTATTTTCGGGGAAACAGGGTATTGGAGAATAAATACAAGTTAATTAGGGCGGTTGTAATCTAATTATTGCATATACAGACTTGGACAAAATACTCTGAACCCTTACAGCTCATAGATACAATGATTCCTTCCTCCTAAAAAGTATGAGATTAAAAGGAATTGTCTCATGCACACGTGCATGCCTTCGGTATGTCAACGAGTAAAGCAATTAAAGTATGAAAAGAGACAAATTATTGCTCATTGCTCAAGACATTATTAATGGCCTAGACAGATTTGAAGGTACCTTTAGGAAAGATATAAACAATTATTTCATAGTTATATTTCAAACTAACTGTTTTCTGTAATTAGTATCACTCATGTTTTTAATCTTATTATAAGTCAGCCTATTCAAATGCAGAAGAATTGGAGAAGCTGAAGCAGTTTCCTTAAGACGAGTGGGCCAAACTACCTGGTGGCAGGAGAAGTGTAGTTAAGAGCTACCACAATAGCTTATTTGCTGTAATTGTCTCTTAAGGTTGTACACCAAAATATTAGGTTAAGTCTTACATTATTTTTGCCCATGCTATTTTCATTGTTTCTATATTTAAAATTGTTCTGTTGATGTAATAATGTAAAGAATAAACAATGATGGATGCCAATTACTTCTACAAATAGTCAGTCTCATGTTAACACAAAGAAAATTGTGGGTTTTTCTTTTTTCATTAAAGGGTACCCACACATTTGTCTACATCTGTTTTATTTAAACCAGTGAGAAGCTTGCGAAGCACAAATAATCTAGGGTCATTGTTCAGCTTATTGTCTTATGGATGCAGTTTCTTATCGGAGGTCAGAAATAACTGCCAAGTATCTCCTTTGGGAGAATCAGCCTTTCGGATCTAACTGCATCTCCCGAGGACTCTACTGATAATAAATATGCACTTGAGTTTCTGGATCAGTATGCCTGCTGTGACCATGATGAGACACTCCCTGTAATCACCTATACATTATTGTGGTTTGCTATTTTAAGGGTCAATAATTTCAATAATTGTTCCCTTCAGCATCACAGATTTCCCTAGAAATATGCTGGCTCCCACATCCCTGGCTTAGCAGCATACTGTGCCCAGAAATATCTGTATACCTCCTTTTTAGACCAATCAATGTTGTTGCAATAACTACTCAATAACTACTGCTTCCTCCAATCTAGCTTTGTAACATAGTGTCACTGACCCTTTGCCCAGTTTTTGAATCAGCAGTGAAATCTTTGTCTGCCATTACTGTAGGGCCACTGGATTTATCACAGCTGATGACTCCAGAAATAACTTAGGAAAATCATTTCTAGACCTCTGAAAGTTTATTTAAAAAGCAATAAAATGGCATGCCTTCTCAATCTAATAAACTGAAGTTTTATTAATTGCTATGGGTTACCAACTTGTTTATTGAATAAGTCTCAAAGTATCTAAGCACTGATGTTACTGTTACATGAGCAGTCATTTGGTTCCCATGGTGTTATTACTGTCATTAATACATCATCATCACCACCAGTCCTATTAGGTACCAGTAGAATTTAAAAAGATGTGTATAGCTTGCTTTACTTTACATATGGACAGCTAGAAACATATTAGAGGGAAGAAAATGATGAACATTGTATCATATTTATTTATTAATAAAATACAAACTACAAATACATTACAAACCTAACAAGTGAGATTTTCTTTTTTTAGATGGACCAGCCACCAATCATGATTAAGTAAAACAAGCCAGATTTGAAACAACCCAGTCTGCTCATCTCTAGGGGTAGAGAGACAAAATCTGAGAATACCTTATCTTACAGAGCTTGCAATAAAACATGCGCGCTATGTATATACACTATGGGGTCTATTCACGAAGCTGCCAAAGGATCTGGCCGTAGCTTCGGCCGATCCTTCTGCTAGCTTCGGGCCCCAGGACCCCTTAGGTTCAGTAGAACTGAAGGGGTGCTGTACGGGCTATTCACAATAGCCCGTACAGCTCACAATCATGGACGAGCGGCTACAGCTCGCGGTATACTGAGCCAAGGGTGACGGGAGGATGCTAGTTTGTGTCCTCCCGTTACCCTAAGGAGAACTATGGGGAAAAGCCCTAACCCCATAGTTCTCCTTTAATTAGGTAGCTGTTGCTGCAATGCATATTTTCTTAGGCAGTTATAGGCTAGAATTAAGTGGTTGAAGTAGTAAACAGAACATATATGCTTTGACCTTTTACTGCAAAACAGCCATTTTTGCACACATGTTAAAATGGACATTTTAGGCCTGAAGAATCTTCTAAAATATTATATTTTATGAGCAGAGACTCCAAAATAAAATAGTGGCAATTCCATTTTTTTATGCCAGACAATATTAGGTACAACTGTTGCATCAAGTAATTAGATGCCAAACATGACAAGCCTTGCATGTGCCAATGAAATGGCAAAAAAATACGGTACTCAAAATTGCCCATAGATGGCAGTTTAGAGTTAACAATAAATGAATGTCCTAGAAGTATTGCTCTCTCTCTCTTATGTGTACAGTGATACCCAACATGTGTGGTTCACTTGTGGTTTTCATATGCAGGTTTGCAATGTGTTTGCATTATTATGTGCATGTACATGGGGGCTTAAAAACTTTTGGGGTTTTGTTTTTTTTTGTTTTTTTATTTGACTTTAATTTTTTTAAATCTTTAAAAAAAATGTTGTAACTTCATTTTAACCTTTTTTAACTTAAAGAATTAATAAAACTTACACTAGCAGTGGGGCTACCACTGCAATGTAGTGTATTCTTATGCTATGTGTGCGGGAACATGTATGGGAGCATGTAACAAAAACAAAGTAGGTGTTATCCCATTTTGGCTGGAAAAGCGGAAATACACTTTAAAGTGTAGGAGGACCTGCACTACAAAGTCCTCTTGTCTGACTTTAATAGATTGTATATACCAGGTTACTTGCTTGTGCTTGGGTGCTGAATCTTTTGGATGTACAAGTTTTTGTCCCAATGTAGAGGAAACACATGGATTTGATGTTTGTTGAAAAATCTTTCAGACTTTTCTGATACTTAAACCACTTACGGGGTTGGGTTTGTTCTTATAATCTCAGCCTCAGCAGAGTTTATATAAACCTCAGTTTATGTTCCAGTGGTGGTGGGAGTCAAAAAGCAGATCATAGTTTGTGTAGGTAGCTGTACTGTAGACTTCAATGTCCAAGTCACTTCTCTGCAGGTTAGCCACCATGGTTCCTACATGCATCTTGACTTTCAGTGTTGACTGGAGTGAACCTTTAACCCGTGACCTTTTATTTGTGCTCAATATATTTATAATCAATTTCCATTTCCCCTGAGCCTTTCTTTGTTATGTCTGTTTTTATGAATTTTCCTTTTTTATTCATTTTTTCTGTTACAGCCTCATTCCAATAATAATCTATATGTTGCTGAATTATTTTCACCTCTTATTTGTTTGTGTTTCTATCATGCAACAATACTGACAGTAAAAAGACTAGAGAGAAAGCAGAACAGAAATGAAAGAAAATGACAGGAAAAGGAACTACACACAAATCCCAAGAAGAGAGTTATCCAAGTGGAAATGAAGGAGAGGACAGCTGTACAAAGCAATGATAGAGGCTGAGACTTGTCAGGATTTTCTCTGCAGTTGGGATTTTGCAGTTGATCATTCCGTGGTTCAGCAGAGCAAGAGGGCCAAGAAGCATGATGGAAATGTTGACTGATGACCACTGCAATACTGGAAGAGTAAAAAACATACACAGATCATAATAATATTATTTAGATTCTATACTATACGTAATGTTATTCTTTATTTATATACATTCTACAACATTATCATCAATTTCAAATGATTTATCACAAATATTTAGAAATGTGTTCATATTCATTTTATACTTATATCTGCAGCCCTATTCTACATTACTTCAGGGCAAAATCAATTTAAAAAAATGTGCAGTACGTTTCTGCACTGCATGCACATTTCTACGTGTTTTATTTTTTTTTAGCATGTAAATTTTTATTGGGTTACAACAAGAAATAAGGACATACAGACAACCTGAGTCACTCAGGGATACAGGGTGTTTACAGTGGTGAATACATGAGATTACATCGTCATAATTACATACATGATCCTGTCTCATAAGGTGCATATGATACAGGGTAATTATTAGAATCACATGTAATACCAGCATCAAAGCTCAACAGAGCCAAATAACCAATGAATCGAGGTTATATAGATATGCGGACTTGTCCAAAAGAAGAATCCGGGTGGACCTTGGGCTGGGATTTCTTCGCTTAGTGGGGCATTGTATATTGGAGATTTAACAAAAAAAGGCAAGCTTAACGGTACAGCGAGATTACACTCAGGATCGTGGAGTGCTTATTGCACGGGCCTACCAAGATTGAGTGACGAGGGTCATATGGGAAATGGTTCATGTGTGAACTAGTGTGTTGGGGGGAATGTTAAAGGACGTCTAGGGGACCCAGGGAGCCGTTCAGTTTTTCTGTTAAGTACCATGAGGATTGTTGAAAGATAGTCATAACCTCCCTCAATTGGTGTACAGGTAATTCAGACACCAGAAAAGGTTTCCATGTTTGAAAGAAACATGGAAATGTAGTAGTTTAATCTTATACATAGAGAGACGGGGGCAGGTCAGATATCCAGTTGGTCAGGATGGTCTTCTTAGCAGTGAGAATGCATAGGTGCTCCCATCTAGTGAGACGAGGCGGTGTTGGAGGAATTGGGGCGGGCAACAAAGCATGCAAGAGGCAAATGTCAGGTGAGAGGGTTCTAGAGCCGCCAGATTGTCCGTTCATATATGAGATGACTGACGTCCAGAAACCTTGGATATGGGGGCATAGCCACATCAGATGTATAAAGTCGGGTAGGGGTAGATGGCACTTCGGACAGGAGGTCAACCAGTCTGGAGGAGATGTTTTGGAAACAATATTAAAAGCACTGTATGCTTTGTGGATCAGCTTAAATTGTATCTCCCTCCATGACTCATTGACAATCGCCGACCGAACCTCCCTCCAGCCCTGCAGAATGGTCGACTGAGTTTCCTCAGGGGAGTGACCCAGGAAGGCGGCCCATTTGTGTACATACGGGGGTAAGGTGGAGGAGAAGGAAGAGGAGAATGAGTATAGAGATCGATAGAGAGAGGACAAGGAAATTTTCTGTGTGGGGGAGGACAGGAGTTGACGAAAGGGATTAAAGGAGGAGGCATTCCAGGGTAGGGATAAATTTTGTGATATGAAGTGGGAGATTTGTGCGTATTGTAGAAAATCATTAGGTGAGACTCTATATGTGGATATGAGATCCTGGAGTGGTCTGCGGTGGCCCTGGGCCGACAGGAGATCCGAAATGATTCGGATGCCTTTGAGGATCCATTTTTTTAATGTATCGGACTCACTTCCTGAGGGGAAGTGTGGAGTGGAGGTAATAGGCATCATGGGAGATACATGCCTGGTAGATGGTAGATTTTCCTGACTTCCCTCCAAGCGATAATAGTGTCTCTCAGTAGAGGGGGGAGGAATGTATAACATTCTGCAGTTCTTGGAAGGAGATATCAGCATTTAGGAAGGCTAGGTCATCATCAGATAGTGAGGGTAAGGGAACATTCCTGAGGAAATCAGCGCCGGCAGCCATGTCTCCCGGCTCATCAGCATATAACGTTTGGTAAAAAGAACCAAATATTTGTGTGATGCGAGCGGGGTCGGAGTGGATCGTACCTTGGTCGTCCAGCAGCCGGAGGATGTGAGAGGCAGCAGATGTGCCTCTTGCTAAATTGGCCAACAGTTTCCCTGCTTTATTCCCATGCTTAAAGAATTCTACATCTTTGTGGGATCTAATTTGGAGATCGTACTGCTGGATCCAATGATCACAGGATTGCTTGGCCGAGATCCAGGATGATCGATTAGTGGCCGTTGGGACTTGCTTATAGAGTAAGTAAGATTGTCTGGCCTCAGCGCAGGCTTCCTCATACTTTCTGCTCGTTAATTTTTTTCGGGAGGTTGCATAGGCCAAAATCTTGCCTCTAAGCACTGCCTTTGCAGCCTCCCAAAAAAGTACATAGTCATCAACATGAGAATCATTATCGGATGCATAGTCGTGCCACCATTGTCGGAGGTGAGCATGAAACGTGTCGTCCGTGAACAGATAGGCAGGAAATCTCCAAACAGTGGCGCGACTAGGCAAATCAAAACCATGAATAGACAATAACACAGGAGAGTGATCAGATATGACCATATCTTCAATGGACACAGACCGGATCCTGGGGAGCAAGTTAGAAGAAGAGAGAAATAAATCAATGCGGGACAGCGATCTGTGCGCATGTGAGAAGTGGGTGTATTCCCTGTCGAGTGGATGTAAAAATCTCCATGTGTCGGTGAGTCCACAGGCGTGCATCATGGTGCTGAGATGTTGATCTTGAGGGTTCAGTAGACGAGAGGGTTGTTGCGATTCCCAGGAGCGATCCTCTAATGAAGAAGGCGCGGCATTAAAGTCACCTCCCAGTAGGAGGAATGAGGTGGAGTCCCTAAACGTGAGGGAGGATGTCAAAGCATTGTAGAACGATTTATTTTCTGAATTTGGTCCATAAATGTTCCAAATGTCAATAATATTCGAGTGAAGTTGAATGGAGACGTGAGACCATCTGCCCTCCAGTGGATCGTGTTGGTGGGAGAGAACGGTATGCGCCAAGGATTTACTGATCAGGGTAATGACCCCCGCAGATCGCCCGTTGGCAGGTGCTCCCACGACTGTGCCCACTCAACTTTGCCTCAGTCTCATGAAGTCCGCCTCCTTGAGGTGACATTCCTGTAGTAAGGCTACATCTGCCTTGAGTTTTTTAAGATGACGTAGAACTTGGCGTCGCTTGTTAGGTGATTTGAGTCCTTTAACATTCCAGGTGATCACATTCAGGGGGGATCCCAGATGAAGGTGATTTGGTGAGGTAAGGGACAATGATTTAAACATCTAGTGTGGTGGTGGATGAGTACAGGTGTCCTGGTGCTCCTGAAACATCCAAGTGGAATGACCCCCGCAAGGGGTGTTGTAAGTATGATGATGTGAGAAAACTTGGCAAGGTCCGTAGGGGTGGGAGGGCCCCGTGCTGATCCTCCCTAAAGATAGTGAGCAATCCCAGCCCATGGGAAGAATAAGAGTAAAACGAGGATCATGAGTGGAGAGCGGACTTTGTACATAGCATATATCGTGGGGATGATACGAGAAGCAGAAAACAAAACAAAAAAAAAAGCACACCAAAAATAAAAAAGAGATTGTGCAGTGCGTGTAGACTTCCTTTTTTTCCTAGATGGAAGCACGTATCGTGCAGTCCCGCAGAGGGTCAGGATACCCAACCCCAGAGTGTGGACCAGGGAGAGTTGATACAGTCTGGAGTAAAATAGAGAACAATATAACAAACATGAACAGTGTTAACTAGAAAAGACCAAAACTAGTAACATGGGCGCGCCGTCCCGCCAGTTGTGATCAAAATAGCATAACATAACACAGCAGGTGCCCTATTAGAGATGTGGGGACATATGTGTGGAAATGAAGCAGATGTGTGGTCCCACATTGATTATGGCAATGACAATGCCCTGCCCGTTTGGGGTCACCGTGTAGGTGTCGGCTGTTCGACCGGGCCCCCAGCAAACCTCGGGTACACGTAAAAATGCTAAAGATCAATCACCTCAAGTGAGAGAGCCCGTCTTCTTCTTGCGTGGGGGGCTCTTGATCGGGGAGTCCGATGAGGGTGGTTTGAGTGACTGGACATAAGCTTTGGCACGGTCAACGGACGTGAATTGGAGTGCCCTGCCTTCAGATGTGGTGACTCGTAAGATGGCCGGGTATGCCAGTGCAAATTTGATCCGCTGACTAACCAGCACCTGGCAGACCTCATGAAAGGCCTTACGTTGTTTTGTGAGTTCCACCGAATAATCAGCGAACAGCAGGAGTTTGTGACCCCCAGCTACCAAGTTGCGTTGGGAGCGATAGGCTTGAAACAGGCCGTGTTTGTCAGAATAATCCAGGTATCTGACTATTACTGCTCTAGGCTTTGCGGGATCTTTAGGGGGCCCCAACCTATGAGCCCGTTCCACTTTACACATGGCGGAGAGGCCCAAAGCCTGTGGGATGATGCTGGAACAATAATGATGGAGCTCAGCAGGTGTAACAGATTCAGGGACTCCGATGATCCTCAGGTTGTTCCTGTGTGCCCTGTTTTCTAAGTCGTCCACCTTGTCCGCAAGATAGTGCACAGTGTCAGTTAAACGGTCATGTTTCTGACGGCTAGTATACATTGCGTCATCTATGTCAGATACACGGAAATCCAGTGCATGGATCTTATGGCCTTGGGCCTCCAGGGCCGCATTGAATTGCCCCATGTGCTGTTTGATGGAGTCGGCAATAATATGAGCCAGATCAGCTTTAAGGTGGGTGGCTACAACAGAGGCTAGGTGTTGATAATCCACCTTGTCAGCAGACGGAGATGAAGATGACGGCTGTTATCGAGCGGCGTGTCCAATGACCGTTTCGCGTTCGGAGCTCGGGCAAGATACTTCTCCATGTCGGGGGTAGGTTCTTCCCGTGGCATCGGGTCTGAGCAGGACTGGATGGGCACCTACAATGTTCGTTTTGGGTATTGGCGGGACGGAGCTGAGGATCGCACTTCTAGTCCATCAGGCGCCGGAACCGGAAGTCCTCTACGTGTTTTAACCATATAAAGACCTTGTTGGCTCAGCAAAATACTTGTTCATCTGCCAGAAATACTCTCAGCTTCTAAATTCTATTGTGAGCTGACAACACACAGCATTTTCGTGGATCAAAGGGTGTCATCTCTGCCCAGATGTCTTCTGCTAAATTACTCTCTGCACTTCGGCTCAGCCGAACATGCAGAGCATGTTCGGCTGACCGAAGGCAGCCGATGTATGGCTGATTTCAGCCGATGTATGGCTGATTTCAGCCACTGTGCAGCTAAAATCAGCAATACTGAGGCGGAGTGAATAGCCGAACGTAGCCATAGCCGAACGTCACTTCGGCTAGGCTATTCACTCGGCTGCCTTTGGCAGCTTTGTGAATAACCCCCATAGTTTCAGTGAAAGTTTGAGATTTAAAAAATATTAATAATTACTTTTAACATATATTACCATTTTAAAGTTTAAAGGAGAACTATGGGGTCAGTGTTTTTCCCCATAGTTCTCCTTTAAATTAAATGTTAGTGATGGTTTAAAAAACTTTAAGGTCAGGTTGAATTTTTGGGGTAAGAAGGGTGAAGTGATAAAGGGAAGGTTACACGTTAAGCACATAGGTAACGGGAGGCTGTGACGGACCCCCGTACTCAGGATGAGTATGTCCGCCGCTGTCTTCTTCCTTGCTGAGGAGATATTGGAACCCGCTGATCTGTAGCTCCCAGTTTCCCCAGTCACTGGTCGGGACTCAGTGTAGGTGAAACAAACTCTGCTTTTTGAACAACTGCACAAACTTTTATACAGCAAGTGATGAGATCAGAATATAATCCCATCGCATCCACCCTCCCAGACAATCGGTCTGCTCAACACCACAGGTGTCCACCTGCTAACGAGCTCCAGACAGCCATAGCAGGGGGCCTGGCCAGAATGTCATTGTTCTGAGCTCCCTCAGAGTACAATGGGAGATAACGAGGGATGGTGCTGATGGTCTTTCCATAACCAGGTTACTCATGTGTACCATGTGTGTGCTTGTCTGTATGGTTGTGGTAGGTATAATAGATTGCAAGTTGTTTGGTACCCATGTGAGGACAATTAATAAATAAATAAAAAACATAATTTAACAGCATTTGACTGCATGTAAATTATTCAAATAAGTTTGATAGTACTGGATCACTCACCACCCTGTAGAACAATCATTGAAAATAAATGCTGATATTGAGGTGGCAAGCATGGATACATATTAATATTTTACAATCTACACCCTTAGTGATTTCTGATTACTGGATTCAGTTACTCTCCAACTATTGATTAGAGGAGCAATTTTCCAGGGTCATGCAGAGATGCTGCTCTAAAAAGGTAGGAAATACAAAAATGTGAGCAAATTTAGATGGCATTATTAATCAGTCTTCACAGCTGAGCCCAGTAGTTAGGTATCATTTCGGTATCATCTATCTGTCCATCACACACCACTTTCTAATCTATAATCAGGAAACCGACTGATTTATACTTTGTATTTCCTCCTGGCTGTTCAAACTTTGTATAACAAGCCTTATAAATTCAGCAAGAGGTGTTAACCCCTGTTTACCTAAATTCTTTGTGTTATGAAAAAAAATGTAAATGTTCCTCCAAAACAATAAAAAAAACTCTGCACATTTTGAAACAAACAAAATCTAAAACGCCCACTCTGTCCTTATATAAGAGATATGAATACTGGGAGGAGGGAGCCCTTAATGTTTACTTGTATATTAGTGCAGATGTCTGGAAAAATTTGTACACCAATCACAGGAGCTGATATTTCTGGGGGCATTCCATATACTAATAGTTTACAGAATGCCTAATTGCATTGAATTATTTGAACAGTTTTACAAAATTACAGCGGCTTCAGGTTGAAATAGAAAGGTATATTTATTAACATTAATTTGCAAAATGGATTGCGTAGCAATTTTATATGCCATATTATTTTTTTAAGGAAAGTGGAGTTACCTTTAATGACTTCTGTTGTGAACTTCAAGGATGAACTGCTTCACAGTGCTTGTAGCAAGGTCGGTGAGGCCATGTTCTAAAGCTCATTTACTGCTTGTTAAGATAATTTAAGTACATGCATGTCCATAGCCTGTCCAAAGGTTCACTTTAAGTCTTAAAAGTCCCCCTGAACATACTGTAGTAATACAAAATGTACACAGTACATTAAGAATAATCTGGCTGTGTTTTGTTTATGGCAAGATGAATTGAGATCAAACATCACTATAAGCAACGTTCATTTAACCCTTTGAATAAATTGCCAGTAGTATACAAAGAATAGTGAGAGTGAACAAGACAGAAAAACATATTCAGTAGCTTTCTCCTGACATCCATTTAGCCTGTATGGCAAGCTTTCATGTACACGTTCAGTAATTTATCCAGAAAGTACTGTGAACTCCATCTAAAATGTTGGTTTGTTTAGGTTCCAATTACATTGCTGTGAACAGTAATTAGCTCAACTTAGTTATCTGCTCACAAATGTTTGTTTTATTATGAAACATGATAAAGAGCAATCTGCAAAAATGTTTCCAAAGTTGTGGATATACTCACATATATTTTTTGCATTTATATTTCTTTGCTATGTATAAATGCATCATGCTGATAAAATAAATGTGTTATTTTGCTCAATGTGGCCCATTCTATATATTTTCTGCAATTAAACTTAATGTGTTACTGTTGTTATGCAGCGGTATCAGCCAATGATCAGACAAACGGTAATGTGCAACTTTTATGTGTAAATTAAATCTATGAAGGCAAATTTATAAATTGCCAATTTCAATAAAATGATAAAGGGGTATGCAACAAACATAAGACAGAGTATAACAGGCAGTGAAACTAATGTAGTACAGGGCTGCCTAGGGGTAGTTCTAACAAGGTCGCTAGATTAGGGTGACCATTCATCCACGATTTCTGGGGATAGTCCCCGGATTGAGGAGACTGTCTACGGAAATGTCCCTGGGAACATAAAATAATAAAAGAAAAAAAATAATACTCGCCTGATCCCAGGATCCACTGACGAGCGCAGCTTCCCATCTCCCATGCTGTCAGAAGCTGCATACAGCGTGCGCCAGTTACTATTTAAACCAGTGCGCGCGGTATGCAGCTTCTGATAAACAACGCTGCATACAGTGCGCGCCGGTTTAAATAGTGACCGGCACACGCTGTATGCAGCTTCTGACAGCATGGGAGATGGGAGGCTGCGCTTGTAGGTGGATCCCGAGATCAGGTGAGTATATTAAAAAAAAACATTCTATATCATAGTTGCCCGTAGCTCTTGATTCCCCAAGGACATTTCTTCAGTTTTCATTTTTTTACCAGCTGGTTCAAGAATCACTTTATTTCTGCTAATTTAAACCATTCAGCCTTTTTCAGATCTACCCTGGGCCTTTTGATTATTATTTTTTTAACAGCATTCAAAATTCAATATATATAAAATAATATATAAAATATATAGAAATATATTTTGAAAAATAACAGCAGTTATCTTCCAGGTTAGAGCTCATTCACACTTACCATGCATATGCTGGGGTTTTTTTGTATGCTGTATACTTTTATGAAAAAAATTGGGCATTTTATGTTTGTGTTTATGTGCATTTTAACAGATTTTTGTTTATTCATTAAGCAATGTAAAGGAAAAAAACATTTATAATTGCAATTTTCAACATTGAGCATGTATTACAAACACACAAAAATGTGATACACGTGTGTTTCTGCATTAAAGCCTCATTCACACAGCGTACAGTCAGGCCGTACAGATCCGTGCTGCGTGCACGGCTGTATTGGGCCGTTCTGCATGACTGTATTGGGCCGTTCCTGGGAAGGACAGTTGCTGTGTGTTATTGTACGCAGCAGCCTGTTCTTCCCTATGGGAGGACATGGCCATAGGCTGTCATACACTCACCCGAGCTGCAAATCCGTGCGGGTGTCCGTACCAAGACAGGCGGCGATGGAGGCCTGGTGCTCGCAGCACCAGTGGTCCAGCGGTGAAGGAGTCCAGGTCCAGCAGCAGGCGGCAGAGGCAGGTAAGAGGATCACACTTCTGTTAAAGGCAGCCCAGCATAGATTCTGCACAACCCACCAGAAAGTCTCAGATGGGCTCTGCAGGATCTGTATGCAGAGCCCACCACGGAACCTGCACATCCCCCTGAGACCCTGCAGAGCCACCCCCCCCAGATCCCCCCCAGATCCCCCCATTGAGACCTTGATGGGCTCCACCGGGTATTAAGGGGTCTATGCAGGATTTGTGGTGGGCTCTGCACCCTGCAGACTTCTAAAAAATCCAAACCAGAGCGCATACACTTTACCATTGAGAAGTTAATGTGCTGTGAAGAAAAAAGAAAAAGACTTACAAGCTGCTGGTGAGGATGAAATGACATGCAGCCTGAATCGAGGATCAGTGTCCTATGTAGATCGTGTAATGGAGAGGTGGTGTAGAACGCAGTGACCAGGGAGAACAAGCAGTACGGGACGAAGGGGGTGAAAGGGATAAGATGACCGGAGAAAGTGAAAGCAGTGAGGAACAGGGGGGAGGGGGAACGGATGGGGCTGCAGCTGTCAGCCGTTGTTTATGTCCTGGCTGGGTCACTGAACAATCGGTCCATGAGGGGGTTGTCAGCACTTGACAAACCAGTACTCAGACTGTGTAAGGTCGAACAATACAATATATATAAAATAATATATAAAATATATAGAAATATATTTTGAAAAATAACAGCAGTTATCTTCCAGGTTAGAGCTCATTCACACTTACCATGCATATGCTGGGGTTTTTTTGTATGCTGTATACTTTTATGAAAAAAATTGGGCATTTTATGTTTGTGTTTATGTGCATTTTAACAGATTTTTGTTTATTCATTAAGCAATGTAAAGGAAAAAAACATTTATAATTGCAATTTTCAACATTGAGCATGTATTACAAACACACAAAAATGTGATACACGTGTGTTTCTGCATTAAAGCCTCATTCACACAGCGTACAGTCAGGCCGTACAGATCCGTGCTGCGTGCACGGCTGTATTGGGCCGTTCTGCATGACTGTATTGGGCCGTTCCTGGGAAGGACAGTTGCTGTGTGTTATTGTACGCAGCAGCCTGTTCTTCCCTATGGGAGGACATGGCCATAGGCTGTCATACACTCACCCGAGCTGCAAATCCGTGCGGGTGTCCGTACCAAGACAGGCGGCGATGGAGGCCTGGTGCTCGCAGCACCAGTGGTCCAGCGGTGAAGGAGTCCAGGTCCAGCAGCAGGCGGCAGAGGCAGGTAAGAGGATCACACTTCTGTTAAAGGCAGCCCAGCATAGATTCTGCACAACCCACCAGAAAGTCTCAGATGGGCTCTGCAGGATCTGTATGCAGAGCCCACCACGGAACCTGCACATCCCCCTGAGACCCTGCAGAGCCACCCCCCCCAGATCCCCCCCAGATCCCCCCATTGAGACCTTGATGGGCTCCACCGGGTATTAAGGGGTCTATGCAGGATTTGTGGTGGGCTCTGCACCCTGCAGACTTCTAAAAAATCCAAACCAGAGCGCATACACTTTACCATTGAGAAGTTAATGTGCTGTGAAGAAAAAAGAAAAAGACTTACAAGCTGCTGGTGAGGATGAAATGACATGCAGCCTGAATCGAGGATCAGTGTCCTATGTAGATCGTGTAATGGAGAGGTGGTGTAGAACGCAGTGACCAGGGAGAACAAGCAGTACGGGACGAAGGGGGTGAAAGGGATAAGATGACCGGAGAAAGTGAAAGCAGTGAGGAACAGGGGGGAGGGGGAACGGATGGGGCTGCAGCTGTCAGCCGTTGTTTATGTCCTGGCTGGGTCACTGAACAATCGGTCCATGAGGGGGTTGTCAGCACTTGACAAACCAGTACTCAGACTGTGTAAGGTCGAACAATGCCAACCTTACATGACGGGAGCCTCTGTGTATGATTATCACATAAATTATAAGATGTGTGGAATGAATGAGAGTGGCTGTGTGAGCTGGAGATCTATGTGGGCGAGTGGAGGAGCAATGTGTTTCAAGATAAAACCTCTTTGTCAAGCTCAAAAGTGGCAATCAGACTTTCCGCCTGGTGTCTTTGAGCTGCTCACATATTATTTGCCCACCAGATTTCATCAAAAACATCCCCACCCCCTCGAGAGCGATGTACATACCTTTTTTTGTTAATCTGCACCCTGCAGAGCCCACCACAGATCCTGCACAGCCCCCTCAGACTCTGCATAGCCCACCAGAAATCCTGCATAGCCCACCTGAGAACCCCAGCTTTCTTGCTATGCTAATAGCGGAATGTATGCAATGTATCCAGTGACTGATAGGTTACTCAAAAAGTCAAAAACAGCAAGGGGTGGGACAAATTTGGTGGGGGGTGCCTGAATTTCTCTTGCCCTCAAAGCAAAATACACCACTACCCATCTCTCACGTTGTCAGAAGCTGCATAAAGCGTGTGTCGGTTACTATTTAAACCGACGCGCACTGTATGCAGCTTCTGAGAAGATAAGCTATTAGCATTGCGGAGAAGAAGAAATCTCTAGTAAAAAAACAACATAGTATAGTTCAGTCTAATACAGTGGCCACCACAATGACTGGTATTTAAGAAAAAGCTGCATACTCTTGAACCCTCATTCACCAGCCTGCATGATGGGTACAATGAAGGAGGAGCCCACCCACCAGGTGAAAGCCAACAGTAACTTCTGTCCCACAAGGCACAATCTCAGCCTCTCTTCTCTTCCTGCTAGCCCTTTTACTGACATCATCATGTATAATGCAATGCAATATGTGATGAAATAGAGGGCCCACCAACGTTTTGGTGTTGGAGAGAAGAGGTTTGGAGTGCCGTCTGTTGTAGGACTGCAGGTTAAAGCGAGTACTTTTCTGTATTACTGTATTACATCCCACAGACAAAACAAAGACTATTTTCAGCAGCTTATTTATGACATTTATCTTTACATTTACTCAAAACTGTAATGTTTAGCTCCAAGACCTTTAGCCAATGGTCACCCCAAACCAAAATATAGGACAGATTAATATGAATTCAATTTAGTCAACACATTTCTTGAAATTGCTCACTGGACCTCTTCCAATCTATCAGCAATATATTATCTATCCAAGAGCACACTTATAGTGTTTCATCGTAGTTAGAACCATTCGTTTTTAAGAAGAACACGCTGCTGGTCAGGTTGAAGTTGAGGTACGCTATGAGGAATTGACTCACTGCTTTTGGTAATGGACATGATAATTGTGGGGCTTTCTCAATAGACTTGTGCGCCGTCAAAAAATGTGTTCCGTTTCGTAATATCCATTATTTCGTATTTCGTAATTCGTATCCGAAACTCAATTCGGATTCGTACGAAATACGTATTTTCGTTAGTTTCGGCACATTTTCGTAACTTTACGAACATTCGTTGTGATGAAGTTAAAAAGCAAAAATACCTTTGTTAATATTGGAGTCGATGTGGTAGTTGTATTTTTATCCGAAATACGAATTCCGTTAACGGATTCCGTATCCGAATTTCGTATTTCAGACTTAAAAAAAAGCTACCATCAACTCCAATATAAATGTACTTTGCTTTTTACCTTCAATATAACGAATGTTCGTAACGGAACGAAAATACATCAACGGAATTTCGTATTTCCTGCCTGTATTTGTAATGCAACTCTCAGCAGCAGAGGATCCGTATTTCGGATTAAAAAAAAATCTTGTCATGTTGTTCATCCTCATTTACAGGGGTAATATTAGTTCCTGTTTCAAAGAAATTCGGATCCGAAATTCGTTAATGAAATTTCGTATTTCGGATATAAATTCGGAAACTGCAATTCGGATTTCCTATGCTTACGAATCTACGAATTTCAGGAAAATTTGTACGAATTTCGATTCGTAACGAAACGAATCGCACATGTCTATTTCTCAACGCAATCATCTCAGTAGCATTCACACCACTGGTTATCCATGGTTATCCAACCACATCTTCTGTTGATGCCACATATTGAGTATTTATAGAATTCCATTCTTTACACTGGCTGAGATTGTTTTCAATGTGGAGGTATATTTATTTAATTTTAACTGAATTTATGCACTGCACACAACATCTGTACCTGCTAAATAATATTATTTATGTCTTACAAGATCTTTTATGAAGTTCAATACATTTAAAACATCCTATACATATAATGACAGACATATGCAATGGTCTTACCCTTTTAACCTAAAGTTCAAATATTGTTAAAGGATAGACATGTGCGATTCGGTTCGTTCCGAAATTCGTTTTGGACGAATTTAGCAAAAGAATTGTAGACTTGTAGACATCTCTGTACATTTTGTACTCTACTTCCATTCATTGGTTGTAAGTAACTGGCTTTAACATTTTTAAGGCCCTTTTCTTGCATTTGGAAGGTCTTTCAATTACTGTAAAAAAGGATCATTTTTAGGGATATAGCCATGTGTTCATGTTTCTGCACTAGAGAGTCCCTGAAATATTGTATTTGCTAGTTTTGTTTCATTAAACATAAATTCAGTTCTGATAGCATATGCTCAGCAAGTAGGAAATACAGTAGTCACAAGGGAGATCATTAACTGTGCTCAGCATAAAATGAGTGAAATAATCCCAACAGACATAATAATTACCATTTACCAATTTAACCTATATTGCTGGAGGACATAGGTCAGTTTAGCATACCACTTGTCTGTTACATTGAATCTTTAACTGGAAAAAAAAACAACTTTATCAGCATTACTATATGTCTAACCAGCAACAGTGTGTGTGTGTATATATATATATATATTAAATTAAGATATTAAGCACAAATTGCAAAAAGGTTTAAAGTATTTATGTTTTTTTTGACAGTTTCAGTCAAGATATCTTGTCAGAAAAAAACGTGAATTGGCTATGGAATTTCAGTGATGTAATTAATACTGTATGTTCTATGTAGGACACATTCTTATGGATTTCTTACATCAAGATAGACAAAAGTAAGAAGATATTTAAAGCCCAAGTGAAGCCACAGAAATTGTTATTCAGAAAGATGTAAATCGTACTAACATTCTCTAGTTTCAGACTCTTACCGCCACTTTCCTCTTTTAGCAGTTGCACAGAGTGTCTACATATGACTGTGCAATACAATAGTTGGGTAGTCACAAGTGCTGCCTAGTGCACTTTGTACACTAACATGCCTGGTCAGATATATTCTCTCTCTTCATCAGCACACAAATCAGTGTGAAAATTCCTAAGACATCAGTAAAAATCATAACATACAGTGGTAGAGGACTACAAAAAGTTTAGGAAATCAATTACGTTTGAAAAAGGAAAGCTATTTATTTACAGTATTCCACTGAGAAGAGATGTGACATAGGATGAACTCGATGGACATGTGTCTTTTTTCAACCTGACTAACTATGTACAGTAACAATGACATTCATGCTATATGGGCACGGTATAAATTAAAGTTTCACAAAAATACAACAAGAAAGTATCATGGGAGATTTACCATACAGTACCATACCATATTCATGCTATGAACATACTTCCATGTTAATGTTATTAGAAGGAGCAAGACATGCATTCCCCGGAACTTACACCCAAAATCAGTGTAGAAGAGTGCACAGCCAACGGTGGCACCACACATATGTAAAGCAAAAAATTCCAGCACTACATGAATACTATGTATTAAATACAGAGATATTTGTTGCATATATTCGCAGTAAATTTATGTGGGAGCCACGCTGTTCCATCAAGGAGCCTTTGGGACCTCAACCTGGCACATACACAGTAATAAATAGATTAAAGGCAGGTATTGCTGGAGGTAACCAATTCCTCTCTAAGGACCGGTTCACACCACAAACTCCGCGTCCCAGTACGTCCGGCCTCTGGAATGCACTGGAATGCAAGCCGGCCGGCACTGTGTGTTCAGGGGTGGTAGGGAACGCGGCGGTGCATAGAAGTCAATGGCACTGCAGCCACTCCCCCCGCCTGCAGTGCGATCACCTGCACCCGGAACGCATGCATATTAGTGCTTGCATTCCAGTCCAGTGCGATCTGCCAAAATACTGCAAGCACTATTTTTGCATATTGCACTGGACCGGAACGCAGGTACTAATGTACCTGCGTTCCTGGTGCGAGCGATCACACTGCGGGGGGGTCGCTGCGGTGCCATTGACTTTAATGCACCGCCATACCCCTTCCTGCGAGGAGGAGGAGGGAGCAGGCCGACGTGCGTTCCAGTGCATTCCAGAGGCCGAACACACTGGAGCACGGAGTTTGTGGTGTGAACTGGCCCTAAAGCTGCAAATAACACTAGAAGCCTAGCACAGCACACAGGCAACTGAAGACCTCCAGTGTGTCCCAGCAATCAATAACTAGATTTTTTTAAGCAAGGTGCATGTTTCCAGCACAATTTCCGGCCAGTCAACAAATGACTTCAATGCTGTGTCTTAGTATGTGAAAAAACAGTCAGAGGTCTACTTTTACCATGCATTTTTAAAAAAGCTGTGCAAATAAGCAACACATTTGTGCAAAATAAAGTAGCACTTGTCAAATTGCCCTCTCTACAAATGTTTTTCCTTCAGCCAATTGGCCAATGAGAGATCAGAAAAGCTCCAGTTTCACATGCAATGAAAGAGTGTTAAATAGATTCTTGATGGAATGGTACCACCTTCTCCCACCCACACTCAAAAACTTTTAAAATAAAAGACTTTTGACTGTCTTAACATATTTTTATTGCTACAGACAATGGAAAAAATATTTTTAACAAAAAATGGTGGATTAGTGAAGTGAAGACAGCGTGTGTAGTAGACACAGATTAGGTAAACACCTAAGGAAGAGTGTTTTTAATTAGTGTTCTTATATCCAGCTACAATATATTTCATATTGCCAGAAAAAGAAAATTAAACAGCAAATAATTAAAACTATGACACAGTATCTGTTCACTGTTCAATTTTCACTTGATATGTGTGTTAACATAAAAACATCTCTACTAAGCATGTTGGCTCTGCTTTATTCCACCTATCCTGACAACATATATTAATAGGGTTAATTTTAAAATAACCTTTATATTTTACATTTTAACCGCCTGATCTCTCAGTACGTAGCTATGTTAGCTCTCTTCTGTATCCCTCAATTAGATTGACAAAATTCAGCTTTGCAATGCATTGAAATTAAGCTGGAAATGATGGGAAATCAGCAGGGGAAGCCTGAATAGTTACTATGTGGAGATAAGGAGATTAGGAGGGCAATAAAAATGAAGACCTATGAATTCCCATTAAATATCAATTTCTTTAGAGCCCTGTAACATTTTCAAAATCTTACACGTCATCTAATGAGCCTACTCTGTGGAGCCTGCAGTGGACATTTCAGAACAATTTAGAACTTAATTAAAGTTTTTGACATATAAATGTTAAAAGACATCTTACTTTTTCCTTTATACATTACATGCTTGTTTTAGTGTTTGACAATACAATTCCTGATTCACAGTTTGGTTTATCTAGCTGCATCAAGCTCTCAAGAAAGTATTTTTTTTATAGCAGCAGACCCTGCTGCTAGACTGAGAAATACATTTCTTTTCCTCCTCTGGACTCCAGATTTGATGTTCTCAACATGAGTTCTAAGGCTGAGGTTTAGTTTTTTTGTTTCTCCTATATGAACAATGGGTTTTGTGTGTATGCCTACCATATGATATAACATGAAGAATACATTGAGAATAAGGATGGCAATAGTTTCCAACTTGGCTATGTTTACTTTTATTGCACACATAGTTACTGCAAATAAATTGAATTATCTTTTTCCGCACGGTAGTTATAACTAGGGCTTTGCCATACTGAGCTCATAGACTTGATTCACTTAATATCACTTCATGGACTTTGTATATTACCCCATGTTTTATAGTATACTGGTAAGATACACAGTAGGCTGCTTGAAGAGACACTGTCACCTTGCTCATGCAACAGTGCTCCACTGATGCCATTTTGTCCTCCCCAGCCATCCACACTACTTCTGGGTAGGGAATGGCTTCAGGTTCAGCCAGAACCTGAATTTGGTTTGACTTTTGTCTGTTCAGTGTTGGTGACAGAGCAAACTAAATAGGGTATACTCCTGCACGTCAAGCCAAACTTCAGCTTAGGTGGATGTGCTTCTGCTGGAAGTATTACTACCACTGGTAAATGTGACAGCTTCCTACTCCTGACTAGATCCTAGAAAGCCAGGGGCCACTGGCAACCTACCAACCAGTGACACACCCCCACCAGCCTATTCAGAGATTCCTAGGCTAACAGCCCAATAAAAAAAGAAGGGATTCTGGTCCATCTGGTCCATCTGGTCCATCATCATCAAAGGCCATCATTTGCTAAATTTGGTTATGCCCATATTTGGTAATTGACATCACCAATAACCCCACACTTTGTTTACATTCCAGCAGCCAGCACAGACAGCTGTCATTTGCAGCTAGCAGTCTTCAGGGGTGCAGACATTTTCTTTGTTTTGGCAGCTCAGCAAGAGTTGTTCCCCATTATTGATGAGGATCTGCATTGCTGGGGAACATGATTAACAATGGAAAACTTTTTTTTTTTTGTTCTTTTGCTTTTGACTTGTCAAAAGTCAGTATGCATTTTTGATGTTGCCCTTAAAGCATTATTTAAAAATCACAAAACAGAAGAGCGCCCAACCCCTGTGCTGTATCATTCAATTTATTAAAAAAGCGATAAAACCAATATCAAACTACTCACAATTGTAGTAGTAAACAGGCTTAGTACAATCGTCAAAGCTGGTATATTCAGTCCAAACAGTTCAAATGAACAGATAAGAACCCCTGTCGTTGTGTCTCGGATGCTGGAGGGGCTACAGCTTCAAGGGCACCCCCCCTTCATGAGACTCTAGAGTACCAGACTTGCCCCCAGACCAGGGATCGCTTCAATCCCAAACGCTCTTAGTCCCTCTAGACGGGCATTGTGACACAATGGAAAGTGCTTTGGTACAGAATTACCCACTTTCTTAATAATATTTTGTTTGTGCTCCCCTATTCCAACTCTTAATGGCCTCATGGTTCTCCCCACACACAATTTGTCACACAGTTCGTCCTACAATTTATACATTGTTTGATGCGAAATGTGTGGCCATGGGCACTGGAAACTTCTTTTTTCCTGTGCCACAATTGGGGATATTGCATCTAAAATTTTCCTTCTGGCCAAATCGTCCTACCCCCACATTCATAGGTTTCTGGCTCTAACTTTACTGGTAGCCAACATACTTGTTCTAGGTGCTTTGAAAATAAAATTTGGAAATTCAGCAATTAATCTTTTAGAATAGGATCCCCTTTCAGCACCCTCTAGTGTTTCTTTAACACTCTGGAAATCTGAAACGCACTCTGATTGAACTGTGTACCAAATGATATTGTGTACAATCTCTATGTTTGCAAAAAGCTGACTGGATCAATTTTTCCTCATATCCCTTATCCAGCAATGTTTTCTTTTAAAATCTCTCCTTTGGTATCGTAATATTCTATCCTAGTACACATTTTCCTAAGCCTACCAAATTGACTCACTGGAATATGATGAATCCAACGTGGGTGGTGTACACTACTCGCATGTAAATATGAATTACCTCCTGTCGACTTGAAGTATGATTTTTCCTTCTCTATCCAAAAACACCAAGGAGCTCCTGTCTATTACTGAAGTAAATTCAATATGAAACGAGTTTTTGTTACAATACCAGACAAATTCCTCAAGCTTTTCTATGAGGCCATCCCATATAATAAGTATATTGTCTATGTAGCGCAAAAAAATGACCAGGTTCCCCCTGAAACGGTTATGCGACAAGATGTCAAATGATTCCCACAAACCTGTCAAAAGGTTCACATAACTCGGGGCGAACCTTACCCCCATGGCTGTGCCCCTGTTAAAAAGCCTGCCAAATAGTATTAAATGATTAAATAAGGATATAAACAATTCCATTGGTACATGTCCCCCAGGGCAGTGCCAAGCTCCCTGTGTCCTGTGTTTCATCTAGGGGTCACCATGCCATTTTCTACAGCACAAAAATGAGCTACAGGAAAATGTCAGTATAATAAAGTTAGCGGATTGGCGGTATGTTTTCGTTCACTTCCCGATCAATAGAGCCAACGCGTGACAGTTTCAATGTCACACGTCGGCTCTAACTATGGGGATGAATGTAATTCACTCACCCCATAGTTTTCCTTTAATGTACTTTCTGGTTTTTGAATCACATTAGTATCACATATCCGAATTACCAAAAGAAGAGAAATAAACATTATAAAGTTTCAGAAATAAAACGTTATATATTATATTTTTCAAAAACGTTTTCTTTCTGGTAAACAAGGAAACAAATTTCACCTTTTTATAACAAGGAATTTCAAAGGTTAATTGTCTTTCTTCTAATGCCCAAATGAATCATGTTATATTGTCAGCCTTTGTGAGAGTCAAAAGTGTACTCAAGTCCCAGCAGACGTGAACACGTTTTAGGGTCAAGATCCTCAAAAGCCCAATGTGTTTAAGCTGTTGCAGAGCACACACTATCAAGAAAAATGGCAATGTTGATCTCATACTACTGTCTCAATTAGGAAATGTGTTTTGTTTTTATTGTGTGTCAGAATTTTTTTTATGTCAACTGCACTGGAATGCTGCAGCAAAATAATCTTCTATTTCCTTCATTGAAGAAAACTGCTCTGTTTTATTCTCTGATTCAGTATAACACCACCTGCATTATTAGACTGCTAGGTGCACACAAAAACAAAAGACAGGCCATGGGGTGGACACTGCTGGTGGCCAAAACTCCTCCATAAGCCTAGTGTTCTATGTCCTAGGAGTTAGGACATACATTGTCCCCTTTTTTTTCAAGCAAGTCGTTTGCTGGGTGACAGGCTTGGCTGGGTTTTTCAGTCCTGGAGGCCCATATGTCCACCTAATCTGATGGCCTGTCACAGTGTCCCCCTACAGGCATCTCTGCTCCAGCCAGTGGTGGCCTCCAGAAGGCAGTGGCACCTGAAAAGTCCTTGCCAATGCTGCAGTGACCCTTCTGTCCCATACACTCCTCTGCTCTCTCGGGTGTAAATGTATTGGTGTTTATGGAGATTTCAGGATTCTCCTTAGTGTAGGGTTACCGATGGGGTAGTGTGGGGGTTTGTATGATTTTAGGGTGTCTGCCCTTTTAAGACATGACTGTTTGGCCACAGAGAGAACCATGACTGAGTGTGAGCATTTACTCTGCGTGTTTGGCTAATGCGGGTGCTGTGGCAGCCATCTTTGTTAAGAGCTGAGAGGAACAGGAAATACAGGATGGAGGAAGGGATTGTCCTGCAGTACATGCTCCCAGTTTGAAATTCATGTGGCTTCCTCTCCTATGTGTCATCAGCGTGCCAGGTTTTCCACAAACTCTCTTGTTCCCCAGATTTAAAGAGAAAGTTGCAGGCTTAAAAGAGTGACACTACTTCAACTCCTCTCCTCTATGCTGGTGCTCGGAGACACTGTAGGCTTAAAGGAGCATCATACCTTCCACTCTTCTGCTGGGACCAGGACTGTGGGTCTTTGGGGCTGTAAGTATACCCCTGCTGGGGGCTTAGTCTGCACCATGATGGCTCAGTGGCTTTGAGAGGGTGACATGTCAGAGAAGGGGGATCAGGCCTGCAGGACAGGGATCCTTCTTGTTGTCCCAAATGTGGAACAAAGATGCAATGAGAGCAGTTTGCAATACATGTAAGCCTTAGCCTGCACTATCACTCCCATCCTCAGGTTCCTCTCTCCCACTCTCAGGTAGCCCAGGGCCATTCACATTCCCAAATTCCCTGGTGGCCATGTTGGAGGGTTTCATTTCCCAGGTGGTATGTGCTTGTGCCCACACACAACTGGATAAAAAATGTCTACCTATTAGGTGTGTTATCCCTTTAAAGAGAGGCTTATTAAAAAGTGGTTGTCTTTGCTTGCGGTTTACAGATAGGAAGGCCTAAGCAGTTGTTAGGTCCATGTACACAGTCGCGGGATCATCAAACCTTTACCCATATCTTTAAAATAACAACAAACTCCCCTTTAGAAATGTTTAGTATTGGCAATCTACAAACAGATACTTCTAGATATTTGCTGGCTTTTTATTTTTTTGCATACCTTACTTCTCTTTTCTTTCCCAGTCGCAGATAGTGGCCATCTTAACTAAGGGCAGATTACTAGCTCTTCATTTACTTCCTTGAACTCTGGCACATGTGACTAGACACGTGACTAGGACATGTGCCAGGGCACATTGTCTCTGGGGAGGAAAATGCTTTTTCCTGAGATCTCATGAGATTGCAGATTAGATTTTACAGCAATGCTCTGCGGATGTAACCTTCCCAGGATGTAATGCTTTGGCACATACATCATTTGTGCCAGAATTGGACCAGGAAGTAGATAAACTTTATTTATAAGTAAATTAAAAAACAGTTTGTTAAACTAATTAATGTAAGATGATTTTAAATCAACATGCAGTGCTGCATGCTGATGTGATTTTTAGTAAAAGGGGGTAACGGTCCACTTTAATGCAACCAGATGCAGCATTGGTGCTTGTGTCACAAACCCTTACAGAGTCATCCAATCTCTTGCACAAGGGTCTATAGAAACAAGTGCCACAGGTTTATGTGGACTTGACAGAGCTGCTGGTTGAATTCAGTATCCCTGGCATCAAGGTTGTCAGCCTCTGTGGTCATCATTTATATATTTCTGTGACTGAAATGTTGGTTGACTAACTAAGTGTCTAAAAAGGCTCTTACGGATATGACATTCACTGGGGATTGCATTTTTTGCAGTAAAACAGTAGAAAGGCATCATGGATTTTTTGCATGCCGCAGGATGAGATGGTCAAGATCCTCACCAGAGGAAAGAGTACCTTCTTGCCTCAGCTTAAAAAAGCCAAGAATTCCTGTTGCAAATCTTGCCTACCTTTTCAGCCCATAAGGGATTTGTTCTGACAGGAGATAGAAGTCCCCTAAGCCCCCTACCTGCCAACTCATCCGAGAAGCCCTCCTCCACCACATGACGTTTTGCTCTCAACAGTTCAGCTCAAAGTGGGTAGACAACGTCTGGTATTCATGTACTACTGGCTAGCCCATGTGTCAGACAAATGGGTTCACAATTTGGTAGGCTTGGGCTACAAAATCAAATTTCTTAACACCCTCCATGGAGGTTTTTTGCTCCCACTGTGGGCATCTTTCCAGTTAGTGGACTTCGCTCTGTCAAGTGACTCCTGGCCCAGGAGATGGAGTCACCATTTCCTACTGCAGAACTATGTCGGGTGTTTTAATCAAATCTCTTTACGCTGCCCAAGAGGGGTGGAGAAAAAAAAAAAGCTTTGGCTATAGTTCTCTTTTAAAGCATACTATACATAGATCAAGTTCCTCCGGTCCCCGTTAACAGCAATAGCCCATCGTCATGCATGTGATATAAATATTCTAGGCTGCACCTCTACCTATCCCAGAGTAACGTGTACATAAGCTGGCTCAATCCAATACACATGCTGAGATCATGTCCATCCATACATATCAATCATGTCTAAAAAAAAAAATAACAAAACTTTTCATTTTATCCCCATCTCTATATAGACAAAATTGGTCAGCATCTGAGATTTCAGTGGAAGTATTATGTCGTTGGCCACATTAGTGCCTTGATCTACTTCTGCCTTTTTTCAGATAAAATGAAAAAACTCCTTTTTCCTAGTCATAGAGATCCTTGGTAAATGCTTTGTATCTTTCATTTTGTAGCTATTTTAATTCAGGATTCAGGCACACGGCCAAGTCATTTTGTTTCTTTTGTATCTTTTTAATGGCAGAATGAGTTTCCCAGAGTCTCTTGACTCTTATGCACTGCCATCAGGAGTGAGCTAACAAGCTCACTCCTGTGATAGACTACAAACTCCTGTGATGGACTACAAACTCATGTAGAGCCAAAGGAAATCTCACTGCTCCAATTCCTTAGCCACCATCAGGACTCCCTAGGTGCTGGTCTAATAGGTGCGTCTCCACCTTGGAATGTAGTAGTATACAAACAGACTGCACAATCCAGAGAATTCCAATACTACAGACTTTATTGAAATTGCCAGCAAATTCAGTATAATAGTGAATAAAAGTGTATAAAGCAGCACTGCAAAGCCCCAACCGGCTACAACCTCTCTGGAGATACTAGTCTGTATTTGTTACCTCTATGAATAAGCCTACGGGTGAAACATGTGAGAGGTTGTAGCTGGTTGGGGGGTTTGCAGTGCTGGTATTTGCCGCTTTAATACACTTTTGTTCACCGTTATAATGGATTTGCTGTGAATTTCAATAAAGTCTGAAGTATTGGAGTTCTCTGGATAGTGCGGTCTGTTCGTATAAGACTACTAACTCATGTTTAGTTTACTAATTTCTACTGAGATTGTAGTCCATGAGGGGAGTGAGCTTGTAGCAGTGGCTACTTTACAAAACACACAGGGACCATGGGGAAGAAAAGTAGCCACCCTCCAGAAGGAAGGACAGTGTCAGCACCAATTCAAAGATTTATTTTTGTTAATAGTTAAGATACTTGAATGCATTTTAAGATTTAACTCCTGAGTTTAGTGTCACCTTAACTAAAGTCCTAGGTGTCAAACCTCAGTACAAATGAAAACCAGTTTAAGAGAGGCACAGAGGAAGGTGTTCTGTTTAACAAAAGTAATAGCACGTATCTTGTGTATGATATTAGGCAAGACTTTGATTGATTTTCAGGTTTACTTTAAAGGATCAGTAAACTTGAAAGAAATACAACCTAGCTTACATAAAACATCAGTTTTAAAGGAAGCTGTCTTAAATGTATTAATAGGGTATAATAAAGAATTGAATTGGCCGATGAAAGAGAATCTTAGTACAGCTCTCAGGGGACAGAAACAGAAAAGAAAATGTAATAGGTTATATTTGATCTACATTGCTATATATTACATAAACAAAGGCATCCACTCAATAAAATGTATTTCTACCCACCTACCCAAAAAATGAAAAAGACAAAATATAGCTAAGCCTCCTTTTAGGTGCAGTGAGTTATCTCCCACTTTTCTGTAGGCTTGCTAAACCATGATTTGTACCTGTTGATCCTGCCAGTAGCAAATGTATATTGTAACGTCCTGTCCTGGGGTGGCAACACCTACTAAAGGTATCTCTATGAAGGATATAAGGATTTGCTATATAGTAGAAATGATCAGACACCGCATCCCAGAGGCCAGTTTACAAAAGTTGGTGAACACAGAGTTGGGATAGAGTTGAACTTACACCATAAATATTTGTATAAATCCAGAATGTGTGTTTGAATAAAGAGAGCAAAATAACGAGTGTTGATACTTATTGTGCAAGTTCATACATGACACAATTAAAATCCCAACTCTGTGTTCAGCAACTTTACCTCTATGAAGGAGTAGTGATCTCACCCTAGGATGCATGCTCCCACTACAAACTACTAGTTTGCTGTGCATTGGCACATTTGTGAGATCAGCCTGTATTCTGTATCACCCTCCACTATGACATGTGTGCTTATAGTGAAAGCCAGAGAGCCTTGCACAGTGCATGACTTTCTACATTCAAGTACGTTATCAATAAGATTCAAGAATGTTCTCCCTTTATGGAATAGTTAATAATGATGAGATTGAAGGTACACTCCAGGTGAAACCAATTTTGTCTAAAATACAAAAGGCATGTGTGTTAATTGAATTTTGGTGTTGATCTGGTGCATGAGAGAGTATTGAATCATTCAAAACACATTTAGATACCTTCCTCAGAGAACGTAACATACAGGCAGGCCCAGATTCCCCACAAGGCCACCGAGGCCTGGCCTCAGGGCAGCAGGGCACAGAGGGGCGGCATCGGTGTGGAATCCCCCAACGCCGGAACATAAAGTTCCGGGCGCCGAGCAGTAAGTTGCCTTCTACATTTAGTCCTGCTTTGACCTTCCCCAGGTTCTCATCGGTGCTGCTATTAGGAAATAAATATTCACACACCGAATCTCCTCATACACATTAATCCACCGAACAGTAGGTTTCCCATGTAATATTAGCAATTGAGATTTTGCAGCATGCCTTTTGTGCCAATGTAGCCTTTTTTTATTTCTCAGTTTTTAATGATGCCAAAGATGTTCATTTAAAAAAAGAAAGTTATTTTCTTAACTTTTAAAAATATAAAAGCACTTGTTTTAACAGGATTAACGTAAACACACCCACTAATCAAACTCTTCTTGGGACCCTAAGAAAAGGCTTGGGCTAGTTCTAGCACAAAACACACTCCTATCCAGTAGGTAAAGAGGGCTGAATTGGGAGACATTGCGATAGCCATAGTGGAGGACTTTATGGTCACTTTGCCTCTTTGTGCTTCCCTTTACTCCATTTGTTTATCAGAGCCCTGGGTCTTGTTGGTTATGTATTTAGATGAAGCACTGAGATCTTAAGCAATGCTGAATTAGGTTTTACTTGCTTAGAAGAACATTACATGTATGAATATGGCATTGTGAAGGAAACATAAAAAAACTAAAAACTTCATGTGTACCATAGAAAAGCATGAACATAGAGACTACCATTGCATTACACTGCCATCTACAGCTCAAATGACAATCTACAATCAGTAATACAATCAGTATATGCTGTTGCATGTTCACAGAACACCTCTGTAAGTTCTGACACTGTCAACGCTGAGCTTACACAGTTGAATAACAACTCCGGGTAAAAATGTTCTTAACCCCATGCAGTGCAAGGGGTAAGTGCTTGTTTTTGTCACATCCTATAAACTGTGTATAGAACGTGATGACTCAGAGACCTTAGACCGCTGCAGCTGAATCAGAGTGAGGCAGAAGGGACCGTTCTATGAGGAAGCCGGCTCAGAGGATCAGGTGAGTATAACGTTTTGACTTTTGAACCTAGGCAAAAATTAGTGGTAGCCCCACTGCAATGGTTAAGAAAATATGTACACGGAATTCTGCTTTAAAGTGTCATTAAACCCCAATTTTTTCTTTGTTATATGTCTTAAAAAACATGTTCTGTGCCTTGTTGCAGAAGCTTTCCATCATCCATCTTGTCGAGATTAATAAATATCTGGCTAATCCTGCCATTTCCGTTGTCTTCCCTATTGTTAGTGGCAACATTTTGGCAGCTGATCCTCTGTGTGATGCGTCGCCACTCTCAGTGCGGGACCTTCACAAGCCCCACCCCCAGCATGCCGAAGATCAGCTCATATTCCGCCAAAGCCCCGTCCCCATCCCGACGAGGCCCCGGCTAGTGTGAAGGAGAGAGGGAGGAGGAATGGAGGAGACAGGGAGCAGCCTCCCTGTCCCTCACTTGCTCATTACTGCTGAGGCATCGAGATTGATGGCCTCAGTGTTTTTTTTTTCTTTCTTTTTTTGATTGGACAGCTTGGACCAATGGAGCGGCAGATTCGCTGAGGGCGGCGTTGCTGCCTTGCCTAGGACAAAACTGCACACCCCCCCCCGGAATGACCCGCCGATTCCCGCAGATGGCATCACCCACCTCTGTATAGTGCGCTCTCGCCACCAGCGCCAGCACCACGACACAGAGCAGCAGC
>NW_017307896.1:327609-348147 GCF_000935625.1 Nanorana parkeri
CCCCCCCCCGGAATGACCCGCCGATTCCCGCAGATGGCATCACCCACCTCTGTATAGTGCGCTCTCGCCACCAGCGCCAGCACCACGACACAGAGCAGCAGCATGTATCTTTATATATATATATTTATGGAAGATATATTTATAAATCTTCCACTCAGCCATATGCTAGACGAATGCCATCCACATGGCATTCCCATCACTAGATGGAGCCAAGGATCAAAGGATTTCCTATGATAGTGGTAGGAATGCTGTGCAAACAGCATGCACTCAGCGTATAGCTGGGCATACAATTTATAAATAGACCCTTTAGAGTACGTTCTTACAAGGGCAACATTTACACCACCTCCTTACTCCAGTTTTAAAGTACTACTTCATAACTAAGTCCCTTCCCTACCTGAACTGCTGCAGGGAGTAAATAAATATTTCTCCTGCAGTGGATGCTCACAGAAAATGAGCAATCTAAGCATTACTATTAGGGTACGGTCACACCATATGCAGTGCGTGCTGCCGGCTCACTATTTTGTGAGGCTGGAGGGGGCGTGGCGGGCCATTGAGATCCCCGCACGGGATTGCAGGGCACAATGCGGAACGCACTGCATATGGTGTGAACGTACCGAGTGGCATTTTTTTAGCTACATGTGCATTTGATGTGAAATTTTCTAGCGTCCCCATAATCCCTAGCATCCTTTTTTTTTATTAGTAGGGACGTTTCACCATGTCACACCCAGAGGGCCATTTATAAAGAGAAATGGCAATCATTATGCACATATTCTTCTGATATTGGTCATATTTACATCTCTGACAGGGATGAGGTTCAGATTTGCTTCTTCTATGGGTTCATGGCAAATCTTATGGATTCGCAAAGTTTGCAAATTGCAAACTTTTGAATGAAAAGTTTGCAAGTTCACTGCCAGAAATATAATGCAATACATAGCATTTACCTGGGTCAACTTTGTCACAAAAGGGACATTAATTTAAAGGAATGGATACCCCAGCCTTCTTTCTATCAAAGGGTGGGCTCCCAGCAGCAATATTATCAATGTGTTGGGCTACTAGGAAAATTTCAAGGTCTTATCTTGTCCTCATGGTGGCAGCCATTTTGGACATGTGCAGACTGAAGTCTCTTATATCCTCTGATTGCATCATCACTTGCCTGCTGCCTGGGCGTCGCACAGTGATGATGTGGCAACACCTGACTATATCAGTCTGCTCAGGATTCAGGTTCATTGCCCTTGCATTTGTGCTCCAAGGTGCATCTCTGGTGATCTGAGTGCCTTTGTGTGTTTCTATGTATGATCCGGTCCGGCTGACGTTTCCTCTGGCTCTCGACCCCGCATGGGCAGACGTACCCGCATTGGACTTGACCGGCTTGTTCCTGACCTCGCTGCTCCCTGATGAATGTTTATGTTCCTTTAAATAAACAACTTTATTTTACCTGCGTTTCCATGTGGTCTGGTTTCCTGGCTCCTGTGACAGAAAAGCTGACAATTCTGTGTAGTGAAAGGTACTGTTTATTTTATTTTTTACTCAGTTGTTTCCTAGACCAGTACTTTGGTTTGCCATGACTTGTGTGTGACAAAAAGATAGCTTTCATGTTAACTCTACAAAGGACCAGAATTGCATAACAGGATTTGCAAATCGAACCCAGGCAGCTTCACTCATCCTTAATCTCTGAAGACCACAATAGTAACTTAAAAGTGCATAATTAGCCAGTGTCTGAGACTTGGTCCCAATGCATGCAGCTTTTAGTAAATGGTCTCAGCATCGGGAGACCTCTTTCCTCTCCTCCTTCCAGGGGTTCATCACTCACTCCACATATGGGTGCCAGAGGGTGCATTAACCTTTCATGTGTTGTCATTTTAGGAGTGGCTTCATTACACCATAATAATCCCTGAACCTTTAGCATGAAAGGGATCTAATTTTCTCCCAGTGGTGGTTCTCATATTGTGGCTCTCTTACACTGTAATATGAAGCTCTACTCCTGCCCCCATGAGCATATTACCTTTGCCATTTTTTAGCTGAGACAGGCCTTTTATCTATGAAACTTCTCTCACTAGAGTCTCTTAAAAAGTCTCTCAGATGCCGAAAATCTTTTAGGGAATTTGGTCTCAGACCTGTGGCCAAGGAAGGAAGAAGGAAGGGGAACTCCAAATGGTGTTCACATGAGAATCTCTATGCCTCTCACTACACAGAAATAGGATAGAAACAAAATACTACCTCCACCCAGTGACCAAGGCTCTTTCTGCTGATCGAAGGAAGTATTCCTCCAGTATTAAACCAGGACATCTACTGCATCCTAAAAAAATGATACTGAAGATGCTGCGATTCACCAACCAGGTACAGACAGTGGCATTGATTTTTCATTGTATATGCTGGCAAGCCACATCTTATAACACAGTCAGAATTAAATGACCTGGTCATAGACTCGGGTTTATCAAAAGCAGAACTACTGGGTTCAAGACTGCAATATGGTGTTTGCTTTCACCAGGTATGCAAATTTTAAAAAATAAATAAATAAAATGAGTGTATATAAAGTACTCCTTTATATATTATTTTATGTATACAGTAGCTGTCCCACAGGTGGTTAAGAGGAGACATGAGCCCTGATGTTCTGATTCTGATCACTTGTTTTAAGGCCCTAAAATAGCAACACAGTACAAACACCCCAACAGAACCCCTTTTGGGAAAGAAGACATCCCAAGGTATTTAGTAAGAGGCATGGCAAGTTTTTGAAGATCTAATGTTTACCACCATTTTTGGAAAATTAAGAAATTAATCAAATAAAAATATAAATAAAAATATAACTATCTAAAAAACCTACTTCCAACAACTGACCAGAATTAAAGCTGAAAAAAAACAGGTCTGCAATTATTGTAGCTGATATTATACTTAATGTAGGTAATATGAGCAAGTTATGCAATGTTTTACAGTAATTATCTATTCATAAGTTAAACTGAGATTTGAACATTTTACCAAATAAAGTATATTTTAAGGAAGTAGTGCATGTTAAAATAACTTTCATAGCTGGTAAAAATGATTGGTTGCCAGTTCGGCATTTTCATTGAAAACATGATTGTGTAAGGGGGCGTGGCTTGGACATGGCGGCGTAAAGACGCGAGTTTGAGGAGCTCTGCACCGGCCCATACAGTGGTACCAGTGACTTTACCGACCTTAGCTTTGCATGTCGAAGATCCGCGACACCCAGCAGACGCCTAGTGAGCACGGCAAACCGGATGTTTTCCGTTTCTTTCTGCGCTCAGGTACGGCTCACAGCTCCAGCGCGGCCTATTCCATGGGGCCTACGAAAACCGCCACGCCAGGCCCGGCCTCTAACACCCGCTATGGCCGGCAGACATCCATGTCTGCAGACAGGCCGGCGCCCGCTCAGAGCCCACCGCCCTCCCCGATATCCACGCCAGTGCTCTCGTATGGAGACCCCTCCCAAGATTCCTCACTTATGCCGGAGGTCCGGGATGATCCGCAGGGGGACTGGCGCTCTATCCTCTCACATCTCCCCACGAGGCAAGACATGGATTCCATGGCGGACAAAATCGTCCATGCACTACGCCAGGAAGTCCACGAAATCAGGAACAGGGTCGCCTCGGTGGAGGGCAGAGTTGAGGTAGTGGAGACGGCAACCTCCTCCCTTCAAGACCGGGTGACCTCGCTGGAAGCTGCCACGGCTGGCCTACATCAGCAGATGATCAATAATTGCCTACAGCTTGATGACAGCGAGAACCGCAACCGGCGGAATAACATTCGTCTTAAAGGTATACCAGAGGCCACCTCAGGCCCTGACCTTCGCTCTACGGTCCAAGCTATCCTGAACCACTACCTGGGCAAGCCGCCAGAGGAGGCACTGGAGTTGGACCGTGTCCACAGAGTGCAGGGTCTCCGGGGCCCGTCTACCACGGCTACTCGTGACGTGCTGTGCCGAGTTCACTTTTTCTCGATCAAAGAGGAAATTATGAGACGAGCATGGTCCATGGGCCCTATGGAGTTTGATGGGGCCCAGATAACCGTGATGCCGGATCTCTCCCGACACACCCTGTGAATGAGACGAGTACTGCGACCCCTGCTAGATGTGATCTGGACCACCAACGCCACCTATCGCTGGGGCCACCCATTCCACCTTCTGATCAGCAAGGGAGACTCCATCTATGCCCTACACTCGCCGGATCAGTTACCTGCTTTGTTTGACTTTCTGGGTGTGGAGGCCATCCCTGTTCCATCCTGGTTGGACTTCGCCTCGGATCGTCCTCCTCCAGCCCCACGGGTGTTTCGGCAGGCCAGATCCCACAGAGGACGCCAACGCTCATCCGCTAGATCTCCTATGAGACCAGCCCCAACGAGATCCGAAGCCTGAGGCCTTCCTAATAGGCGGCTTGGAAGCCTGAGACGAAGCTGTCGGTTATAATCTTGTTATGTTTTGATGTGCTCCCTGCCTAGGCTCTCTGTCAGATAAGTCCAATTATGTGGTTGTGGGGATTATTACTGTTAATGTGTTTGACTCCCAGTTAGCGGATGTGGGGAACACGGAACACCTAGGGGCCATTTGGAGTCCTTGTCAACACAAGGTGGGGGGGGCGTGGGTTCTGTGCAGTGCTCTGCAGCCCTCAAGCCTGACTAGATGTTGGAGGCTTACACCCAGGGACTGTGGTTGGGGGTTGGAGAGGAGAGGGATCGGTTCCCTGGGGGGTCAGACAGCAATCCACCCTCCGCATTTGGCCCTACTGCCCCGAGCGGGCTTCACTGCACTCCGCATTCACTGACACCAGAGGGAGACTAAGGAATTACAGTCCCACGCAAGAGGGTAGATCGGGCGGGAGGGGATCCCACTCGGGCCATCCATGAGGGGGCTGTTCCCCTGGGTTCACAAGTTTCGGTTGTTGCTATTTTGGTGTTTTTATTCCCTGAATTTTATTGTATGTGATGATAAGTTTCTTCGACATGTTCTTTTGTGTTATGCCAGATATACCATTTCGATATGCTTATGTATATATGCCACTGTGCACGCCAAGGGGTGCTTCTCCTCATATTCACCCAGTTTGTTACCTTCTTTCTTCTTTACTGGTAGCACTGCCCCCAGTGCCCCCAGCCTACTGCCTCGTCTACAAGTATTCGAGACAGTTTTGTAAACTTAGAAAACTTGCTTAGTGGAGGTGCCTTCGCCTCTGCTCTGTCTTCTCCTTACTTCTCATCTCTAATTCCTTGCTCTCCTCTTTCACCCTTTACTACCTGGCTGCTTCTCCTGCCAACCTTCTGCACCTCTCTTCCTCTACTTCTTCCCTCCACCGTCTGGCGGTCCTATTCCACTCGTCCGCTGGTCCCAACCACAGCTGCCACCAGTGCAGCAAACCTTCTCCTCCGCTCTCCCCCCGCCTGGAGTCCTGTTCCAGGGTCTCTATCTACATGGCTTCCCTTAAACTTACCTCCCTCAATGTGAGAGGCCTCAACACTCCAGAGAAGAGACGCAGAGTTTTGGCGGACATGAAAGCGATGCACTCACAGGTGGTCTTCCTTCAGGAGACCCACTTTAGGAGTGATCAAGTGCCCACCTTTACATATCCTCCATTGTCTCGGCGGGGGGCACCAAGCTCCACACCTTGCAAGACATGGCGGGGGAATTCCTACGGTTCTATCGAGACCTATACAACTTGCGCCCCCATGGGAACTAGACTATCACTAAGTGGTGGATACTTTGAAGGTCATGTTCGTGTACGGTGCAATTAATGTATGACACCTGTTTTGGGTTCCATGCTATGATACCTGCTTCTGTTGAGTGTACTGCATTACTTTTGTCCAATTAATGTATTTCATCCTGCGTGATGACATGCATGTGCTGTCCCAATGTATTCTGATGATATGAGTAAGGCGGATGCCTTATTCCCTTTTTTCAGTGGAATGTATGTTAAGACTGGTGTACAATAAAGAATAAAAAAAAAAGAAAACATGATTGTGTAAATATTAAAAAAATTGGGTTATATTTAAAATGATGTTTTATTTTACCTGTGGAAGCAATATCAATCACTGTAGCCCACACCGAGCAGCCCAGATGTCTGTAATTAAAGTGGCTCTGCCTGATCAGCTTACCATCCTGCTGGTCTGCTACTACTGGTCTTAAGGTGCCCATACACTGCACGATTCTCGTACGAGAATCACGGGAAATCCCGCGATCGTGCGAAAATCGTGCAGTGTGAATGAAGACGTGCGACCGTTTCTACTGTGCGGTCGCACGCCTTTTGTCTAAGGAGCATGCTAGAAAACCAGCCGAAATTCTTATAATTTTCAGCTGGTTTGAATGATGCTCGGGAGACAAATGCCGAACGGGCCGGTGTGTGCACGCGCACACTGCGCGTTCAGCATTGCGGTCATCGGAAGCCCGCCCCTGAAGGGGGCGGACTTCCGATGATCGCAAGTACGATCTGCCTGTCCAAGATGGGCAGATCGTACGTTTTTAAAATTACTTTACCGCTTTACTCAGACTTGAACAGTGATCTGACATTGTAAGGCGACTCGAAAAGGACATGACAGTAACCTTTATTTATGGCCATCCAGCTTGCAATATCTAATTTATCATAGTGCCCTGCATTTGAAGGTGTGTAACTTTCATGTTTTTCTTTGTAATTTATGAAAAAGTTAATAAAACAATGCATGCATTCCTGGTGACAGCTTGGTAGTGTAAAATTAGTACTTCTCTTTTGTGACTTTCTAAAGTTATCATCCTGTAAAAATTGAATATTCTGATAGGGAACTCAACTACCGTGTCAGGTCTTCTGTATTTTGTGCAGACATTGCTATAGTTCCTAATGCCACCTTCTTGATGAAAATTTCTATTTGCCAATATGCTCATGTTCTAGAAATATAATTTACTGTGCTGTGTAAAGATTAGGTATTTCTGACCTCCTCTAATGTTGTCCATAGAAGGCAGAATCACATGACCAGAGTATGCACCTAACCCAGAAATACTATGAGCAGATTGATAAAGCTGTTGGATTATATAAAACTCAGATTATAGCAAGATTGGGGGATATTCTAATTTTAGCAGACTGGCAATGCTTCCTGATTAGCAATAGTAGTTTACAAATTAGTACCCACAACAGCTGTGTTTATTAGAAATACATGAAGGCATCAACTACACATGCTGTCTCCTATCAGCACAGCAGTGGCGGAACTACCGCCGGTGCCGCAAAAATGGGGCCTGAGCCTATGGGTGGCCAGTATCCATTCAAACACAGCCCTGGGGCAGAGATGGGGCGGCCCGTTGGTGTCCGGCCGCCGGTTACCATCGGATCGGTATGCGGCGGGCCCTTCCATCTCTGCGCCGGGAGTGTACATTGATCACATTGGCTGACGGGCCCCCTGTGTGTGTGTGTCCATCTCAGCACCTCCCCTGTGTATGTGTCCATCTCAGCGTGCCCTTGTACTCAGGCGGCTGTCTGCTGGGTCCTCACGGGCGAGGCCCAGGGCTGCCCCCTGCAGTGCCTGCAGGCTTTTTCTTATTCTCTGATCCCTCTACAGTTTTCGGCGGCTGACGGGCCCCCTCATCTCTGCGCCAGGAGTATCAGGTCTTTCCGAAACTCCCGTCGCAGAGACGAGGGGGCCCATCAGCCGCCGAAAACTGTGGAGGGAGCTGAGAATAAAAAAAAGTCTGCACGCACTGCATGGGGCAGCCCTGGGCCGCGGCCTTAAGGACCCAGCAGACAGCCGCCTGAGTACACCGGCGCGCTGAGATGGACACACACACACACAGGGGTGGTTTTCTGCAGCCTCCCCCACCAGGAAACAGCAAGAGGAGGTGAAGGTACGTTAATAAATAAAATCATTATTTTTTGTAGCCCAATTGATGGCATTGCTGTATAATGTGCAGCTGGTATTTGTAGTTCTATATGGCAGGTCCCATTCTGCATTGCAGCAATGCAGAATGACACCCTCTATAGAGCACTACAACTCTCAGCAGTACTTTATTCAGCAATGCCATTTTTCCAACTTTTGTTTTTGTGGTTGCTAAAGGGGATATGGGTTGGGGGGGGGGGACACAAAAAATCTTGCACCAGGGCCCTTTGTTCCCTAGGTCCGGCCCTGAGCAGCAGACTACTGTGACACAAAAGATCCTTGCATTCTATTGCATTACCATCACTATTGTTTCTTGATATTAATCAAAATCACATCTCACAAATAGTAGAACATTGACAACCTTCAACAGGTCTAAGTTCATCTGGAGATGAAGCAAATTTACATTTTTCAAAGTAAATTAAGGTAAGTTAAGCAAGTATAGAAAAAAAAAAACAGTTACATGTTTTGCTACATTTTAGAACACAAATGTGCTGCATTTTAAAACACAAATTAATTAATGTATTTATTTACAATATAGCCTGCACCTATAGAGCAAAATGTCAGGCAAATACTAAATCTATGCCGTACTAAACATACATAAACTCTGCATAATCAGTCTGCTAGTTTATTATCCATTAATGGACACAGGCATAGTAGATCATCTTAGACCAATGGGTTATACTGCTAATTTCAAGAGGTTAGGACACAAACAAAAAACATTAATAAAGCCATCCACAACTCTGCCCCCGGATATATCTCAGACCTTGTCTCAAAGTATCACCCTAAACGTACCCTCCGCTCATCCATTGACCTCCTGCTTTACCTAACCACTGAACCTTCACATTCATTCCCACAGCTACCTCATGTATCATTTCCCCCTCCTCTTTTAGATTGTAAGCCCTCAGGGGCAGGGCCCTCCTTACCATCTTGTCTTGAATTGTATTGTAACTGTAATGTCTTCCTTATATTGTAAAGCGCTGTGCAAACTGTTGGCGCTATATAAATACTATGTAATAATAATAATAATTAACCCCACCTCCAAACAACATGCCTCGGTTTGGTTGTGCACTTTTTCCTCAGCTCTGCCTTAAGTGCTGACCCTAATGGGGAATGTGCACACAGTGGGATAGGTTTCTTGCTGAAATCTCCAGTGTTTTGGAAATAGTTCAGGTTAGCTCTTAATTTTACCAGTCCACAAAGCAGATTGGTGCATGCAAGAGTTTTGGGGCATGCCTATCAGTCAATTATCTTCCATCAGGCAGAAGAACACTAGTACTTAGCTGCTGTTACAGTGGTGACCATTAGTGCTCCCTTTGATCACAGAAACTAGCTTTAGAGTAAAGATCTCTTTACTGCAAAATGTCTTGTAACAGAAAAAAATGACAAAGGCCATGTAACTTACAGACAGGTCTTTAAAACAGCTTGATGATGAACAGGCATAAAAGGAAACAGACAGTTCATTTTTAGTGCTCATTTCCATAAAACAGTCTATCCGCTGGGCAAACACTTAACCCTAACCCTGATAGAGATTTGCTCAAATAAAGGTAATGAGATGAGGGACATATGTTACTCTTCATAATACTTAACAAAATGACAACTGGTCTTCTGATTAATGAAAGTCTGGCACACAATGAAGGGATCCAGTTGCTTGCTCATCTCTTTGCTGTAATTGCCGTCTGCCTTGCAAAATGTTCTTCCTGGCATGACTGCTCAGCTCTACGCTGTGGTCCACTGTGTCCCACTATTGAATAGTACATACACCCACACGTTCCTTGACCAACACTCAATAGGTCACTCCAAAATAACTGATATATACAACTATACACAATGGAAGGTCATAGCTTATCCCATGCCAAAGAAACCCCACCCTCACAGCCATACTATAAGAGGGATTCCCAGCCATCTATTTAGAGTGACAGCCATAATAAATTGAGAAACAAATTTGTTAGCCACTAAAGTAGTGGCTGAAGAGTTTGTCAATTTCCATTATAGATGCAGCTTAAGTTATTTTGGGAAGACAATTCTGAGAATGTCATTTGAATACATGCTTATGTTATATGCCTGAATACTATGTTGTTTTGCTGTCGATTTTTGAAAATGAAAACGCGACTGTCAAGAAGTGTTGTTCCTGGAAATGCTGATCACAATAGAACTATTTACATGAGATATCCTGAGCTTTGTATTTAAGGCAGTTTGTAGTTTTAATTTGTGTAGATGTCTTCTGCTTTAAAGGACTGCCATAATTTAGTGTTATGTAGAGACAAGTCATTTTAAGTAATTGCCTGCCTGAGGGCCTAAGCTAACCCAAAATGACAATATTAATTAGGGAATTAACTTAATGCATAAATTAGAGTTTTTATATCCAAACAAATAACAAACTCTGCAGCAATACCAATTTGACTTGGAGTTATAGCTTATGCGTCAAAGCAAACAAGTAGTCCTGTTTGTGAACAGTTGTTTAGTTTTGACTCAGGAGATTTTGGCACTACTTTGGATGCAGATGTGCCGCACTGTTGTTTTCTGTTATATCTATAACTCTGCTATATATACATTGCATATTATTACGTTATGGTATATGCGTGACATCTAGTGGTAGATTAGGTCTACTTCAGCTGGTTTTCTGTATACATTGGTATTTTCAACTGCTCTCCCCTCATATCTAGTGTCACTTGGTATAGTCCTTGATAGACCCTCCCTGATTCTTCCATGTTCCCTCATTTGTATTGCTAGCCCTCATTGCAGGCACTCAGATTGGAAAATCTATTGTCCTTGTACACTTCATGTGACCAGCAAACATCCTCTGTATGTACTTTGAGAAGTAAAATTATGTTGGCTTTGAATGTCTGTGAGTAGACTAGTGTACTGCCACCCACCAGAAGAGATGTCCAGTTACTAATGGAGTTACTGTTATGAAGATAACCTTAAGGAAGGTATACATCATGTAAGCTCCTTCCTGTAAGGACTGACTTCTTTGTCCACATTTCTGAAGAAGATTAGAGTATTACTATATTTGCATTTTTTTCTTGGATAAAGGCTTTCCTAATGGAATGGTTACTCTTCTCTCTGTAAACCTCCACTCCCAAGCAACCACCCACTACATTTTTCCATTGTTGGCAGGATGATGGAACAAGTGATACTGGGTTTGTTTCACTCCTGGAGATATCGAGCTCTTGTGGATAGCCCCTTTTTTTTTAAGAGGTTTGTCAACCCCGCCTGTAACCGAGGCTTACAGTAAAACAAGGAGAATGCGAACTGTCTTGCAGATGAAGTCAGTTCAAGGGTTAATCATCGGCTGGGACAAACCACAATGCCAAATTTTAAAGAAAAAAATTATATTTATTTCTAATCAAAGACATACACAAAACATTGCTGAACACACGGCTGACAGTTTGCTGTCAAATGGTTAAAAAACGATGTCTAGTCAGACTGACTTTGATCGGTGGTGAGGTGGATAAATGTACCCTTGGTTGGCCGTACATGTATCTCCTATGTTTCTAAAGTCTGTGGGTTATTTGGAATTTTGATACTGGGATTTATCTATTTAATCCTGTTTAGTAACGATGATTTGGATATGTCCACATATTCTTAAGCTAACTCCAATTTAGTTGACCCTCTTTGTTCCTTGTTAATCCTGTGTGTTGCAATTTCTTTTAAAACCGTACCACAGAATTGTCTAAGATCGACAGTGAGTTGATCTGTGATGGTTTTCTTGGCAATTTTCGTATTTTCATTTGGGGATGCTTTCAACTAAAACTGGGAAGCTTATTGGAATTGTAACTTGATGTTTTGTGGGATTAGTGCATACTCTAATGTGCCTTGTTTTTCCTGATCACTGATACTCGAGTTCTCAAAACATTTTGCATTGGGGGATCATTCATATGTGACAGTGATTATAGTTTAAGCTTTTTGCTAGTTCGTATTTTGAAGCCGAACAGCAGATCTACTCACATGACCTCTCGGTCAGTCCTTCGATTTCCCGTTCACGGGTTTCCTCCGCGTGGAGCTGTTTATGGCTTTTTGATCACTGTGTGTCCTTTTGATTTCCCCTTAGTTGGTGTGGCATCCGAATGTTTCGTGATCCAGGCAGGCACTATTGCTTTTGACTTAATCCCCTCGTTACTTTTGATCCAAAATATTAGGGCTGTACAGCCGACAGTCTCTGGGTCATTCACCTAATCTCTGAAAGCGGCGTCCTTTGTCAAAGCCACTTCTTTGTCAAGCTCACCTGGAGAAGTAATGGTCCCAATGTGAGCAGCTTTATCGGCTCTCATGTTAATCCCAAAAATGCAATGGCATTAATTTTTCCTCACAGATTTAGCAGAACTACTTGCCTAACAGCTCCGCTCACTTGTATGGCATGTCTGTTGAGCATCTCCCTGATCTAGACATTTATTTTTCAGAGGGTGCAGCCCACAAGGCTTATGCCCAAAAGGGAACAGGCCACTATAGAGGCAGTAGTGGCAGCACTCTAAAGCCTGTATGTTGAGGTTATCTCCATGACAGAGCTCCCAAAAATATTTTCTCAGAGTTAGCAATACAAAAAAACTCCCACAGTTTGCCGTAGCCATACAAGATATGTGGAACTGTCTGGGGAGTAGAGATGGACCTGGCAGTGCAGCGGTAGTAGATCTGGACCATTGTTGCGTGATCAGTTTATCCAAGTGTGTCCTAGAAGAAAATTGAGGATGGCAGAGAATGGTAGAACCATGGAGGAACCTTAAAGTAAAAGGCAAATGGTTGGTAGCCAGAACACTGTCTATCATTCAGTAGGGCAGGGTCTCAATTTAGCTTGTCAGTCTAGGTTCTACTCCAGTTTAGCTGTCCTCTCACCTTTGCAGACTACCATTCAAAATATGGAGGAAATTGCTCTCAGAGCAACTGTCGCTCATGGTTAAAAGTAGGGATGTCCGGAAAATCACTTTTTCAAGACCAAGTGCTTCCCTTCATATACTTGCCGATACCAATTACCAATACTTTTTCTTAAAGGGATAGGTGACTTTAAATGATCCGTAGTACGACTACATGTTATATACTATGGATCATGATTTAACCTATTCATGTTAGCAGGGGAGAATTGTAAATCTATTGCTGCAGTGTAGTGGAGGTGTGTGCTGTATATATGTACTACATATAAAGTAGACACGTCCAGTACACTGTAGCAATAGATTTACAGCCAGCCCTGTCCCAGCTTCTCTCACTCACAGTTTCACTCCGATCCCTATTGCCTCACGCGATGCCTCTCGAAGTTGGCACTGGGCAGGATCGCTGCATCGCGTCTCAGTGCTCAGCTTGTGGGAGGCGCTCACAATTCTGCCCTGCTAACATGAATAGGTTAAATCATGATCCATAGTACATATACAGCACATACGTCCAGTACACTGCAGTAGTAGAGTTACAATTATCCGCTGCTAACGTGAATAGGTTAAATCATGATCCATAATACATAATATGTACATAACATGTAGTTATACTACGGATCATTTAACCTATTCATGTTAGCAGGGGATAATTGTAAATCTATTGCCGCAGTGAATTGGGAATGTGTACTGTACACGTACAGTACATATAGAATACACTGCAGCAATAAATGTACAATTCTGCACTGCTAACATGAATGGGTAAATGATCCATAGTACAACTACATGTTATGTACTATTATGTACTATGGATCATTTAATCCATTCATATTAGCAGGGGAGAATTGTAAATCTATTGTCTCCAGTGTATTAGCAGTGTGTACTCTATATGTGCTACATATAGAGTACACACTGCTAATACACTGGAGACAATAGATTTTCAATTATCCTCTGCTTAATAGGGAGGGACCCCCCTTGCCCTCACTCACTGCTCACGATGTGTGACGCTGTCCGGGAGAGCAGCGACGAGTGAGCGCTGGTCCGGTGGGAGGAGCTCCAGGTGGGGTCCTAATCCAGCTGGCCGGCAACTGCCCAGAGGTGCCAGCCAGCAAAATTAGGATCCCACCTGGAGCTCCTCCCACCGGACCAGCGCTGACTCGCTGCTGCTCTACGGCACTGAAGGACGTTGGCAGCGATGAGCTGAAGAGAAGCGTCGCATCACTGCTTCTCCGGTGGGCGGCGCTCCGAGTGGGGTCCTCTGGGCAGTCGCCGGCCTCTTGACTATCCTACACACTGATAAGGCAGCCTCTGTTAGGGAAAGGTATTGGAATATTTCACCTGCTCTTTGTCTAGATTTAAAAGATTTATTAGGAAACATCTTGTATGGGGTCGTAACCAGAGAAAGCCATAGACCTGGGGCTGCTCAATTAGTTCTTGTTTGAAGAAAGATGGCAGACAATGCTTCTGTGTGGGCTGCAGGAAGCTAAATGTTTGTACACATTGAGATGCATACTCTTTACCCCAGATTCACAATTCTTTAATGGCTCTTTTATCCCATAGATTTGGCAAGTGGACACTGGCAGGTTCTGATCAAGGAAGATGATTGTGAAAAGACTGTCTTAATCTCTTCCATGGGCTTGTTTGAGTTAAATTGCATTCATTTTGTCTAGAAAAATGCTGCCAGTACATTTCAGAGATTAATTCAAAAATGTTTAGGAGAACCTAATAATGACACAGTAAATTATTATAGTCTCCAAAATTTTTGAAAGAACACCTTGAACATTTAGATCAGTTTTTTTCCCCAGTCAAGTCAGTTTGGACTTAAGATCAAACCAAGAAAATGTCATCTGAATAGCATTAAATATTTAGGACATATTATCAAGGCCAAGTGTGTGTCCTGGGATCCTGCAAAGAATCAAGCAATCCAACATTGACCAACACCCAAAACCATAACTGCATTACATTCATTTCTAGGGTTGATGGGTTACTATCAACAATATATTTTACATTTTGCTTATATTGCCACCACACTCAGCTGTTTCACTCATTTCAAACGAAAAGCTTTACTCTCCATTGTTTCCACCTGGCAATGTGCCCAAGAGGAAGTAACAACAGCTCCAATTTTAGCATATGCAGACTACCAGCAGCCATTCTGCTTGTACACAGATGCCAATCTACAAGGTTTAGGAGCTGTGTGAACCAATCACAACAGCAGCAATACCTTCTACCACGCTTTACCATACCACTCCTGAAATAAACAGTACTTGCAAGTAGTTAGCCAATCGGCAGAGAGAAAATCCTGATATTTCCCAGTTTTAGAGAATTACTTAAACTTGCATTGATTACACGTATTCTATTACGACAGTGTCACAAGCTGTGTATTCTAGATGGACTTCTCTATCAATAGGCACAACTTCCTTGAGAACAAGACATTTCTCATCTAGTGATTCCACAGACAACAGCTTTGGGAATCTCTCTAGTACTACATCGCACAGGTGGAAATTTCAGTGCTGAACACACCGCAGCATTAGTACTTTTTAATGTGTAAGTCTTGGATTCAATTTGTGGGTGCATTTGGTGAAGTTTGCCAACTGTGAACATTAATAGGAACCCCATTACGTCAATAGGAGGTGAATCCTGAAAACTAATTATCTTAATGTTTAAGGCTAATAGGCAAGGGATTGTGAAACAAAGGGCATTGGGAGCTAAATTCTCATGAAAGTTTGGTGGTCATTTTGGATGCTGATGTGCTGGGCCCTTGATTTGGGAGGTAAGTAGAAAAGGACAGGAACATATTTGTTATGGACAACTAGGTTTCACCCCGCAGCTCGGAGCAGGTTGGAGTACTGGGAACTATATAAATTGAAGTGTCAAATCTTGGCGTCATTCGGCTTGGCGTCATTCGGCTATTCACTCACTGCCGTTCGGCCCCTATAAGAATAGGGGCGAACAGCAGCAAGTGAGCTGCCAGAGCTTCGGCTCTGCCGACCCGAATGTTGAATTGAAGTCCCTCTGCACTACGGCTCAGCCAAACGTGCAGAAACATGTTCGGCTGACCAAAGGCAGCCGAGGTACGGCTGATTTCAGCCGATGTACAGCTGAAATCAGCCTACTGAGCCGGAGTGAATAGCCGAACGTAGTTTGGCTCTGTTCACTTCGGCTCGGTTATTTACTCGACTGCCTTCGGCAGCTTTGTGAATAACCCTGATAGTTTTGGTGATTATCATATATCAGGAAACTAGTGTTTTGCTTCCCGAAGGCATGTATATAAAAAGATCCAAAGTAATGAAAAGGCCACAAGAACACACTACATGGATTAGAAAACGTGTCCCAATGTGTGTTTCTGTGTGCTTATAATACATGGTTGAGAAATAGCTTTAAACATTTACTCGTTTCTGTAATAGGTATGCATACTGTACATCTCATGAATTAAAGCAGAAACATCGCCAGCAGAAATCACTGTCTCCCATTGTACCTAGCCAAAAATAACAATAATGTGTGTGTGTATATGTGTATATGTGTGTATATATATATATATATATATAATTTTTTTTTACACATAAAAATTTATGAATGCCATTAAATATATGCCATTGATTGAAAGATTACTGTGGGGTATCTAAATAGACAGCTCAGCACAAGTTGATTTCTTTTAGACACTGTGATTGAGACCTCACAGAGAAGGAGGGGAAGTAAGTATTGCCAGTATTCCAGGATAAAGTTTTTATTTCAGCTCATGCCAGCAATGTGGCTGCTATGCTGGGGAAGAGCATGGAGGTTACCTTTTTTCTTTCAGGTCGACCTGTTCATCTTTCTGGTGGTTTTGGTAAGGGGCACTCTGTGTGCACTAGGTCACATGCATTGTGCCCGGTCAAGCAGATGGAGCCACAGATTAATCTCTGAGTTCGCTCAGAGATTAATCTGCCACATGTTTTCTGTCCCATTACAGGGTCTATCCATGGGGAAGTTGGTTCTGAATGTGGTACAAATAATTTATATGCAAATTATGACTAGCTTTGCTCCAGATGTATGCCCAGGCCAACTACACGAACAATCCTTTACTTGTACTTAGAACTCTTATTCCCTCACAGACAATTCTGGGTAATAAAAATGATTATATCTAGTCCTGAGTAGAACATTCTTCTGCTTTATCTGTTTCATATCAATTAGACATATAATCTTAAATTCATAGCATTAGTTTCTTTAGAAATTACCAATTTAATGAAGTTCATCGCTTTTATGACATTTTCCCCTGGCTTGGTATTAAAGTTAGTGAACAATGTTTCATTTTCTCTATTGTCTATTTTTTTTGTTCTCCAGAGCAACAAAAGGAACATTGACTTACTAAATTATGTGAGGATTGGGAGGGGATAAATGACTTAGCAAAATCTTACAGGATATATGGCTAATGTTTTTTACTAATTAACTGGCGGAATTAATGCAGGAGCTGCCTATGTACACATTGTGATATTAATTATCACAACAATAATAGAATGGGTAATGGACTGCAATGTGTAAAAGGGCAATTGTCCACACTTACTCTAACAAATAACATTCACATTGGATTATCTAAAGCAAGCAATGACTTTAGATTTGTTTTAGAAGTTAATGCTGTTGCATTAATTAATTATGTGAATCATAGTAAATTGACTTTGCTTCCATGTCCCAGCTTTGTTTGTAGAACAAAGAGAGAACATAGTACCATTGCTCATCCTCTTACATAGGACAATATTACTGAAATTCACTTCAATAGCCTGTCTATGGAAAATATAAGCACTTTATCATTTACAATAAAACTGTTTTCACTGATTTAATAATCATGTTGATATTCACATGGGTTACATGGCAATGGGTGCTTAGGCTTGCATCAAAACAACAGGACATTCCTTGCTTCTTCCAAAAAAAATCCCATTTAAAGGCTGCAGTGGATATGAAATAAGACACCTCTGATGCCTATTTTAAAAGATGATGTTACAAAGCCATGAAGGTGAAATAACCTCCTGCAAAAAATACTAATTCCAGCTTCAATGAGTACATGGGGTGAAATTCTGGTCCTATTTACTATAGTATACCAATAAACCCTTTTCAGTGCAATTGTATAAACCTGGGAGACAACTATTCAGTAATGACTGTTGAATATGTTTTTATAAAATAAAATACAAAATTCAACTGATAAAAATAAAGTAGCAAGAATATTAGTGTCTAGTGTCTGTCTCCTTAATGTAAGAACATATGCCTTGTAGACATACCGGGCAAATTTCTATGACCAAAAGGTTCCTGAAACTTTCATTGTTTTGACATTTATTTATCTCTTTACCAACATAGTAAGTACACTGTTGTTTCAAAGTCATTTTGGCTGTCTTCTAAAGCTTTCCAATTTATTATACGGATCAGTCGAGGAAGGTTACAGGTATGCAATAAAAATTGGTAATGGAGTAAGATGTTCATTACGTCTGTCTCCTGATGACTTTAAGGATCTGAATATAAATTAATATGTGCTACATATGGAAAAAGGAGAGTGCCCTTCACAACTGTCCGTAGAATGCTGAGTGAAATGTGCAGGCATTGATATGCTAAGCTAGGCCTAAAATAAGGATTCTCCTTTTTTTATATTTCTCATAGTTACACTCACAGCTTCTGGAGTTGAATAATAACAATTCCGAACAGTTAAATCATCTAGGCAATTTACTGTTACTTAAAAAAAAAAAGTCAGCATGTTTAAAGGAACGTGAGGTCTCAGGTAGGAAGTTAATAGAATTAAAAGTGAAAATGACACCTATAACAGCCAATGCTAATACTTGGTTGGTCGCTGTCAGCAACACATCTTTAAGCCATTCTCTCAAGTTGTAATTCTTGACAGCATATATCGATAAATGACAAACCTTGACATATAACAAGATTGTTTAATAAAAAAAGCATAAGGATGAAAGCACCAAGTACAAAGCACAGTACTCGGGTACCAATCCAAATTCTGCTCTAATTTTAAAAAAGCGGTTGCTGATTGGTTGCTGCATGATACTGCATTTTCACTAGCAATTCATACATTGTTAGCTTAAACATAAACAAAAACACTAAATCATATTCACACTGAAATAAAAAAATTAAAAACTGACAATCTCAGGAAAGTACAGTATGTCAAATGTGTTTAGTTAATCTCTTTTTGAAAGTTCTTAATGTTATGGTTTGCATTTACCTGCATTAAAACTTATTGCAACATATGGAAATGTACTATATCATCAAAGGAGTTTCCACCTTTAGGCTAGTCAGCAGGAAACCTTGAAATAGCAAATAGCTTTTACAACTCATGCTTACAAAAAATTTATCAAAAGGAATATTTCTCATGTTTGGGGCAGACTAGACTGAAGGATGTAATATTGCAGTTCAAAATGTTTTCAGTTTCATGAACTTATATGATGCTGTATAACACCCACTGTTAGCTACATATCTCCTAGTGTAATATAGTATATATCAAGTTTTCCTTTTGGCCACACGCCTCTAAATGCCAGCACTAAGAATAATCTTTATTACCCAAACCACCAATTAGATGCAATCCTGCACTGGACAATGACATTTGAAATTAAGCCGATTGGTGCCTGTGATGAAATAACATTTATTATTCTTCAGTGTTGGTAAGGCACTGTTCCTTTAGGGGCCCTAAATATACATCTGCCATGATGAGGCCTAGCCATTTATAAGTTTCATCATCTGTCATTCAGGGAAAGAGCTACTGCTAAGGCATTTCAGACAGTTAGTAAACTAAATAGTGTGTATTAAGATGAACATTTATAAAACAAATAAATCAGAAGTGACTATTTAAATTTAGAGCTTTCAAACTGTAGGCAGTGTGATTCCGTTTTGATATTATGTGCCCATTTGGTTTCTCCTAAGCACTCTGTTGTTGTTTGCATCTGCCTGCTGCTGGGTGTGACCTTGCCACAGAGCAGAGCATCCAATAATGGTGTAATATGAATATATGTGTCTCCCTAGCCAATCGCTAGGAGGTTCATGGCCAGTGGTGCATGCTGGGGAGGACATAAATATTCTAGGTTGACTTTGTGAGTGCCCCCCCCAGGCCTCCTGTCTGGGGAGGGATGCTGTATATTGTCTGATCCTTCTAGGCCTAGAACTGAGTCTGAGTTAAGCTGAGGATATAGATGACAGGTAGAAACTTCAACAGGTACGGGGAACCTGAGAAGTTGATCCTCTACTGTAGCATGGTGATCTATTCTGGAATGGACTAGTAGAATCAGTCGAGTACTACACGGCCAGGAGCTTAAGACACAGATTGCTGCAATTGGCTTAAAGGTCCTCTATCTGAGAAGGCTGAAAGTACTTAATTCTATCATGTTTGGAGTCTATTACATCCTGGGTGTCCTGTGCCCTAACCATCTCTCCCAAATGTCTGCAATAAAAGTAAATCAGCATCTTATCATCTGTGTGGACATTGGTTCTATCAGTTGCCACTGGAGGGTTGGTAAGTGCTTTTTGCGGCAGCAACACTACAGGCAACTCTAGACAAGCTCGGAGGGTCTGACCTATCCAACTGCTCCTTCATGGGTGAGCACTACACAGAGTTTTTAAACTGACAAGAATTTGTAGTGTTTTTGTACATATGGGTTTTTTTAAAAAGTTTTTTGGGTGAGGATTAAAAAGAATAGAAACTGGACCCTCTCACTCTATTGCACTTAAAATTTCTGACCTGTTTTACATGTTTTCTTTGACCCCATTTGGAAGGTTTTCCCTGACTTTATGAGTGCTGCTGTCACCAGGAAAGTTCACTGGACCCTGCCAACCTCAATAATTTCTTTTTTTAATAAATTCTTTATTGAACAGTTACGTAACATAT
>NW_017307897.1:0-615 GCF_000935625.1 Nanorana parkeri
TTGCATGGCGTGTTTGTGAGGTTAGTAAATCAACCCCATTGACTTGCATGGTGAAATGAGCAGTAAAGCACAACCATTGTATAGGACTGCAAAGTAAGAATAAGAGCCTGGGTATTTAATGAGCAAGTTGTCACGTACATATTTAATTCCAAGCTCGCTCCTGTGATAGACTACGGTCTCAATACAAATTAGTAAACTAAATACAAAATTGTAGTCCATCACAGGAGCAAGCTTGGAGCGGTGGATACTTCTCTTTACAACACACACAGGGACCATGAGGAACATGAGTTTAGTGTCACTTTAAGATTATTTACATGAAGTTGATATTTTTTCTTGTATACCAAAAAGACAATACATTCCATTCATTGTATTTAGAGGTGCACCGAAATAGAAATTTGAAAACCGAAAGAAAAAAAATTGTCAGACCGAAACCGAAAATGTTTTTATTTTTCAAATTTCTTTTATATTTTATTTTTATTTATTAATTAATTTTGTATTAAATATTTTTATTTTTTACTTTACTTTTAGGGGCTTCGGGGAAATATTGGGGGTCAGACCCCTGATATTTCCCTTTAAAAATAGAAAAAGAGATTGAGGACACAGAGTCCTCACACA
>NW_017307897.1:1233-13785 GCF_000935625.1 Nanorana parkeri
TGATTGAAAAAGGAGTGATTGGAGAATAGGGGGGCTGCGGAGATGTGATTGGAGAAGGAGGGGTTAGCCAAAAGTGCAATTTTCGGCCGATATGTTTTGGCGGCCGATATATCGGTGCATCCTTAATTGTTTTCATGTTTTGTATCTCATGGGTCAGTTCTAGCTCTAATGTATTCAAAGCTCTTTCAAACCTTTTTTGATCATTATAACTGTTTTGTTTTTTTAACTATGCACATTGACCTTCTAAGTAAATTGTGATTTTGTGCTTTATAGATTACACATTATACAGAATCCAACATAGGTGAGTGATGTTTATGTGTTTTCTAAAGCTGTCCATACACATGAGATCTGACTGTTCAGAAACAAGCTCTGTTCACCTGACACACATTTCCACTATTCTGTGCAGTCAGGCGATCTCTTAATTGCCGCTTATTAGGCAGTAATGAGGAACACTAGGTCTTCTCTTTTCATCTCAGTGGAGATAAATAAAAGATCAGACAACACTGACGCTGCCCTCTTGATATGATCAATTATGCTCGTTGCACATACTAATTAATAAACAGCCCGTCGTGTTGTCTGTCCATATATGAAGCTCCTAAGATCCATGTAATTAATTTGACATATCAAATTATGCTTGTCACACATGGAGTCAAAAAATTGCCTTGATCAGTCACAGAACTATGACTAGAGCAGCCAGTTTTCACATATGGGGCTTAATAATAAAGCGGCCCCGCATAATGTTTCTCCCTCCTATGAAACCTCCTACAATAGAGGTAGGCAAACTACAAATCCCATAATGCCTCTACCTCTCGGAGTCATGCCTGTTGCTGTTAGAGTCTTGCAATGCCTCGTGGGATTTGTAGTTTCACAGCAGCTGGAGTGCCAAGGTTGCCCACCTCTGTCCTACAAGTTCCCATACTCACAGTAAAGTGTAGTGGTCAAACTAGGATGTAGCACTGTGGACAAATATCAGGTTGTCTGATCTGATAAAGTGACCAGTTGCATCATATGCATTGTCAAGTTTAAGGCCTCATTCACACTGCTTAAAGTCGGCCCATACAGATCCGTGCGGCATGCACGGCCGTATCGTGCTGTTCCTGGGAAGGACAGGTGCTGCGTGTGATTTTACGCAGCAGTCTGTTCTCTATGGGAGTACGCCGCCGTATGCTCACCCGAACTGCACATCCATGCGGGTGTCAGTGCTCGGACGCAAACAGGATCCATCCTGTCTGCGTACGAGTACGGACACCCACACGGATGTGCAGCTCGTATGAGCGTACAGCCGAATACTCCCATAGAGAAGAACAGGCTGCTGCGTACAATCACAGGCAGCACCTGTCCTTCCCGGGAACGGCCCGATACGGCCGTGCATGCCGCACGGATCTGTACTTTAAGCAGTGTAAATGAGGCCTTAGGCTGGCTTTCTGGGAGGCAAGGGTAGGTTACTCACAGAGCCCACTTCCTTATCACAGCTTTCAGCATCGGCCTCATATTGGCGGGGGCAGGATGAGTTGGTTTTGAAGTCGATCCAATGGCTAATTTCTCCAGTTGGCAGCCGGATCCCTGGAAGGTTCTTAAGCAGGCTTACCATCATGCTGGAACACTTGTTGTGAGCCACTGCCATTTTACATCACGGCCTCTAAGTTACACAAGTCCTCCCACAAAGTAGTCCAGGAGTTAGCAAAACAACTGCACAAATCAATGTATAACTAGCTTCAACGTAAGATACACATAGAAGAGCTTTCCATAGTACAAACACAAATTTCCCAGCACACTTACCAGCCAGCCTGCAAAAAAACAAATGACACTAACTGTTAGAGTTAAAAACAGAGGTTTTAGTTGCACATTTGCAAAATATGTGAAAGCCACATTGCCTGGTCAAGGCCCCTCTCTGCAGTGTGGTCCTATCGCTAATCTATGAGAGCCTCTATCTTGGAACATACTGTATATAGCAATGGATAGATTGAGTGCTGATATGGTCTACCTCCTGGTGAACCTGCACCCAATTTATCATTTGCTATCTATGCTCCAAGATGGAGGCTCTCATAGGTTAGAGTTAGGACCACACTACACAGATGGGCCCTGACAAGGCAGCGTGGCTTTCACATATTTTGCAAAATGTGCATCTAAAACCTCTGTTTTTAAAGGAGAACTAACTATGAGGTGAGTGATTTTCACTCATCCTCATAGTTCGAGCCGACGTGTGACAATGACACTGTCACACGTTGGCTCAATAGATCGGGAAGGGAGCAAACACATACCGTCGCTCGCTCACTTCTCGATCATGTCCCTGCAGAGAGCCGTGACTGTCACTCACAGCTCCCTGCAGGGATTCCCCCCCTCCCCGCTCCGATCCTCCAGCGCTGGCTGGCGGAACAGACGGGTACAGCTGGCTCTGCCTCTAGATAGGCAGAGCCAGCTGTCAATCACGCAGCTGGGTGGATCTTGACAGTAATGTTGGGATCCGTCCCGGCTGCGGCGGAACTTTGGGTCACGGGAGGACTCTAGTTTGTGTCCTCCCGTGACCCTTAGGAGAACTATGGGGAAAAACTCTTACCCCATAGTTCTCATTTAAAGCATATTGTTAGACTGTGTCATTTGTTTTTGTTTTTTGCAGGCTAGCTGGTAAGTGTGCTGGGAAAGTTTTGTGTTTGTACAGGAGTTTGAAAAGACAGAAGGTGTATTTAGTACACCACCGGAGAAGCAGAATCAAGGCTCAAAAGGATGATGGATGGATTATAGTACAGGAGCTTCCTTTTGCATGTGAGTTTACAACACTGAGTTGCAGGTCAAGTTCTAGGAAGTAACAATTTAAATGGTGTAATTGTTGCAAAACATCTTCAATAACTGGGGCATCAAAGTGCAGCGATTTTCAGATCATTGATTTTAACTGCTAAAAGTGTCATTAAATGCAACAAAACAATCTCCCTACAAACTGTGAATTAATGGCAGAAAACATATCACGGAATTGGAATAATTTGCCCCTTTGTATATTAGCAGCTCTCCAAATGCAAAGTAAAAGATAAAAATTGTTTTCAATAGTTCTTAATGAAATGAGATGCTCCACAGGAAACAGCCATAGGGGAACAGAAAGGAAGTGTCACACTTCTGATCAGGGAGATAAGTCGCTGATATGCTATGGAAGTTTACTTTCTACGCTTCCTTTCTGTGAAATATTTTGTTCCGTAGGACACCTGTTTTCACCACAGGGAACTAGAGCAGAAAACATATGTTTTTAATAGTATATTGCAAGCCTCAGAGTACCATCATTTCACATTAGGACTCTGAATATGTGTTGGGCTGTTGGACTGTCACTGTTATTTGACTAATTACTCAGAATTTATTTTGCCTTATGATCAAACATTACAGTAAAGACTAAGGTACCCACAGGCACTAGATGGCTTTCAATTTTAGTGACACTAAACTCAGGAGTTAAATCTTAAAAATGCATTCAAGTACCCTACCTATCAACAAAAAATGTATGTTATTTGTGTATCACTCAGCTGTAGATCCTCAAATAATCTCTGAATTGGTGCCGACACTGTCCTTGCTTCTGGAGGGTGGCTACTATTGTTCTCCATGGTCCCTGTGTGTGTTGTAAAGTAGCCACCACTCCAAGCTCACTCCCGTGATGGACTACAATCTCATGCTAAGCTTGCTAATTTGTAATGCGATTGTAGTCCATCACAGGAGCGAGCTTGGAATGGTGGCTACTTTACAACACACACAGGGACCATGGGGAACAAAATTAGCCACCCTCCAGAAGGAAGGACAGTGTCATCACCAATTCAAAGATGATTTGAGAATGGCAGTTTGGCAATATAGTGAATTTCAGGGCAGGTTACAATAAAAGTTTGGGAACATGCTGGTGTTAGAGCAGAGGGCAGATAGGCAGTTGTAATAAAGTTTTTTTTAAAAGCCAGGTTTTAGGCCACAATTAATGACTGAATTAGGAATGAGCACCACAATGTCACAGTATAAGCTATCACTCCCCTAGTACATAACATCATTCTCTAAACCTGATGAGTATAATTTTAAAATGGAACTCCGTAGTCCTTTAATACTCTGTCAACTTTAACCATACAAAGCTTTTGCAAACCTTCACTTTAACCTCATGGCACACCACTAGGATGCTTTTCCAATGACCCTCTGGTTCAATTGTTATCATTTCTGGAACTTTGTCCCTCAGGGCTCCCCCTTTTCGGTTTTCTTTTTGTTCTTGATCCTGAGATGTTGACTGTAACTGAATCTTTCTTTCTTTCTTTCTTTCTTTCTTTCTTTCTTTCTTTCTTTCTTTCTTTCTTTCTTTCTTTCTTTCTTTCTTTCTTTCTTTCTTTCTTTCTTTCTTTCCAGAATAGAAAATGAAAGATGGGGCTTTTAGTCGATATTCATGGAATGGTGCCAAAGCGGACTGTCATAAGACAATTCAGTATTTATTGTTGTTCTTTAAAAAACACATGTACACAATACTTGAAGGTATAAATAAAAATGAGGATAAGACCAAACATGCAGAGATAGATAAGAACCCCTACAGGACCGCCATCTAGATAGAATAATTGTCCATCATATCTAGGATTTAACAATTCTTTCTAAATGTCCATTACAGAATGATGGTCAAAATGTTAGTGTAAGCACCATGCCCGTTTCGCGCATGCGCCAAGTACCGCTAGGCAGAAGAATACGCGCATGCGCACAATGACCACTTCCCACAGAAAGACGCGCAGTATGGCGCACAGGAAGTGATGCGCAGATGAAGCGTGTTCTAAGAAAAATGTGCCAAAGGCGTACAGGAAGTGATGCGCAGATGGAGCGTGTTCTAAGAAAAAGGTGCCAAAGGCGCACAGAAAGTGACATCATTGATTAGTTCACTTCCCTATTTAAACCAAGCCAGCCTGTCACTTGCTTGCTGGATTGTCTTATCAGCTCCTGTCTGTGTTGTGTCTCCTGTTTCCTGTCTTGAATATTAGATTGCCGTTGCCTGGATTTTGACCCGTTCCTGCCTCAACTACCTGCCTTGACTGCCGCCTGCCTTTTTGACCCTGGACTGTTTTGATTATTCTTCTGCCTCTTCCTTTGGTACTGCAACTGACCTCCTGGATTTTGACCTCGGCTTGCCTCGACTTTGAATTCTGGATTACCCTTCTACTTGCACGGTTTCATAACTACTGGCACTCATGCCACTCGGTGTCTGCCTGGCCTCTGTCACCATCCTCAAAGGGCTCTTAGACACGAGGTGCAAGAGAAGCCTCCTCAACCATCCAGTCTCCCAGACCAGGTTCGTAATAGTTAGGTTCATGAGAGTTCTGATTCTCAACGCATTTCACACTTGTGGCATCATCAGGAGAATGGTTCAAACATGTAATGCAGGTCCGTAAATAAGAGGGTGCCTAAGAACATTTAAGAACATAAATTCATTTAGAATGACTTTCGGAAAAAAATCGGATGCATGTCAAATTGTCATCATCTGAACATTCAGATACGTTTGGATTCATTACTTTTTCATTCGGATGCATCTGAATGCCTGAATTTCTGAAAATTTGTCTAAATTTCCATTCAGACTAAACGAATCGCACATGTCTAGTATGCAGTCCCAGTAAGAAGTTTGTTACTGGGACTGCATGGTAATAAATCCATTCTTTATCACATCATTCAATGTATTTTAGAATATTGCTGCCAAATGTCTGAAATTTCTGACTTTATATTACCTTTTAAATGCATACCAGTGTGTTGAATCACTCAGAGACCAAAACCCATTCAACCTAAATGAACATGTAAATAAATATATATTTTTTCTATTATATTTGAATAAAGTAAGCCAATCGGCTAATAACTATCAATATTTGGTTGGAGTATAACTTCTTTTTTCACCTCACTGTCTTTACAGAGGCGGTATTTATTTACATGTATGCATATAGGTCAGGGGTCGGCAACCCCCGTCACGCGTGCCCGGCTTGGCACGCGAGGCCACATTGGCTGGCACGCAAACTAATTTTTTAGCATTTGAGAGCTTGCTCGAGCCGGCTGTCAGATTGAAGTCCCACCCACCTCCCTGACGTGACCAGTTGACGTTCGTGCGCGGAGCCGCACTGAGGAGGCCCTCGACGGTCTGCTCGAGTTATCAACCCCATCAATTGATGTATTCCTATACACCATAGTGGTACTTTTTATCAATTATATACAACCTAAATGAACCCCTTCATGAACAAGCATACATTTGCTAATCTTTAGAAATTTTGCAGAGCATAAAACTAGATCAAGATTGTAAGCTTTTGCACTCTGACCCAATCATCCTGTATCTTGCTGTGCAGTTATGTCCATCCAACTTCAGACACATAAGCTGCAGGGTGAGGTGATACATTTTAGGAGATGGAGAATGCAGGTTGGACCTCAGGTTGATGACGCTAATGTAGGCTTCTCAGCATGATAACACCGGAACCTAAAAAACTGTAACAGGAAATAGTGGTGTCATTCTGTTGGCTATGCAGTGTGCCCATAGTGTGTGAATCACACAACAAGCTGAACAGAACCACAGATCTATTTTTCAGAGATAAAACACTGTATTTAGTGGATTTTTTTGCCGGAATTTCAATTGAATTAAATTCACAATCTGATATGCCATTGGACAGTTCAATTACTCAATCCATCACAATTCTATTTTTTGAATAGTCTTTGTTAACATGTGTAATAATTTGTTCTCCAGTTGATTCTGAAGAATACCTTTTATGGCCTGTAGCTGTCACTGTTGCAGTGTCTGCTCAAGAAGAGGTTTAGCATATGATATATGGCATAGTAATGCATTTTTTTAAAACAAGTAATTAAAAATGTTCTCTATAGTGTTAAACAATAAGTACAAAATACATATTTTGGGAAAATATTTTTTGGAGTCCAAGAAATGACCTCCCATAAAACTAGCTTACTTTGTTATAGGAATTGTCATAAATTATCCTTGGGGTTATATAAAAAAAAACAGTTTTCATTGACTTGCAAGTGTGCAGCGAGTTCTTGAATTAATGCCATTGACTACTTGTTACTCCCGGTGGATTCATAGTGGTCATTGTGGTGAGCAGTTTGAGCGCTCTTTTACTCCTAAAGTACTGTATGCTTCTTGGAAATGGCACTTAAAAAACGCAAGTTCCTCCAATAAAAAGGCTGACAGTCGTGCAATAAAAACCACAGCTGGCCTCCATGGGTTCCTAATTCCCTTGAAACTCTTACAGTTTACATCCCCTTAAGATGATTTAGAAAATGTAGTATAGAGTATAGATTCGGTGTACTATTTCTGCTGTAAATGTCTCCTAAAGGGAAGTGCTGTTTATTTAGGCCTATGTTATTTAACTAGGCATTATCAGGATTAAGGTGGGGAACTCATGTCCACTTCTTCAGTCTTCAAAGCGATGTGATGACCTTTTTGCAGTCTGACCTTGAAATAAAGCACGCTTCAACCTGAGAGACGCTGTCACTATACCATCTGTTTTCCCATACCATTCAATTTAACAGATATCTTCTCATGGGATTATATGTCCATTAAATGAATGTTATTTAACATTATTATGTTGTTTAACATATTGTTATTAGAAGCCTCCCTTGTGTAGACATCCAAAAGCATCATCGTGGATGTGATGTCAGCAGCCCTAGCAGACTATAGAATAATCCTAGTATCTATAGTATTCTCCTCTGCGCCTCCTCCAGCAGCTACAAAATCGTTTATGGAAATTAAAAGAAACTAAGCATTTAAAAAACGTCATTTTTCTCTTCTGTTTACCTTCCATTATGGTTTATTGGAGTGACAGGGTCTCTTTAAAAAAGAACTATGGGGTAAGTGTTTTTCCCCATAGTTCTCTTTAGGGTCACGGGAGGACATATACTAACATCCTCCCGTGACCCAAAGCTCAGTATATCACGGGCTATGAATCCCCAGTGGCTTGGGATTGCAAAAGGTAGCGGCCTACGCGGATAACCTCCTATTTTTTCTTTCTATGCAGAGTATTTTTACCTACCTTCTCTCATGGTGACCCTCAGGGAATATGGTAGATTCTCCAATGATGAAATACATTTTTCCAAATTAATGGCGTTGGGAGTTGGTCTCTCTCCAGCATTATCTCTTCGCCTGCAAAATTCTTCCTCATTTAAATGGTCTTCATCTCATTTGCGCTATCTTCGGATTAACCTCCCCTGTGGCCTTTCCAATTTGTTTGCTCTCAACTTCAAACCAATGCTCACTTCTTTTAAGATGGATCTAGATCGGTGGCACAAACATGCATTTACTTGGTTTGGCCGGATCAATATCATAAAAATTAACTTGTTACCCCCCTTTACATTTGTTCTTCAAGCTTTACCTATTTCCTTGCCGGGTAACTTCTTGGGTGACCTCCGTTCGTTGTTCTTATGCTTTGTTTGGGCCCAGAAAAAGGTGACAATTAGAGGATCTATACTTAGCCTACCAATGTTAGGGGAGGGGTGTGCTTCCCAGACCCAGGCGTCTATTTTTTCTTTTAAACAAAATTTTTTCTTTATTCTGTTTTAGCGGTTAACCCTCAGCGGGTGTGACCACAACGTACCAAGAAATTGAATACAGATAATACGAGGTTTTCTCACATCTACCTCGACAATTGCACCAGAAATAACAACATTCCAACTTTTTCAACTTTCCCGTGCTGATTGCCCCCATAGCTAAAGGCTGTATTCTACCCGTATATACTAGATACAAAATTAAACCAGAATAGACAATAGACAATATCCGGTAAACGGTTCTACTATTCTCCATCCCCCCTATAACCTCAATTTAGGTTTCATAGCACCTCCAGCGGCCCCAAAGTTCCCGATAATTTGTTTTTCAGGTACCAGTCCGAATATTGGAAGGGTTGCATAATGTCAGTCAATTCCTGCTGATCAAAGGTCACCGCAAGGAACTGTTTCCATCTCCGGAAGAATTTTTTGGATAGTGTATCGACATTATTTTCAGCATCCAACTTTTCCCTGAGGAACAACATTTTTAGTTCCGTTACCACACTTGCGATAAGCGGGACAGTTGTAGTATTCCAGGATCGCATGATGCAGCGTCTTGCTGCCAGCAGGCATATGTGAAGCCAGTCCCCTCCCCTGCGAGCTGGGCCATGGGGGTTTGTCTCAGAGTCCGCAGGAATGCTGAATAGGAATAACAATGGGTCCAGGGTTGGAGTCCAGTGGAGGACCGATGCAATGTATACCATCACCCTTGTCCAGTATTGCACCATAGAGGGACACGACCATAGACAATGTGTTAATGTCGGGCGTGGTATTCCACATTTTGGGCACAGTGATACCAACTGCTGCGGTGTCGGCCCAGGCGGCCGGAAGTACGCCACATAGGCCCGGTGCATTATTTTAAACTGGGTCTCCCTCCAATTTTCATTAACCACCAGTCTGCGAATCCTATTATACCCTTCCACAATACTTTCCACCAGATCCGGTGCTGGGAAGTCGTTTGACCATTCCTTGATGTTGGATGAGGATAGTTGCAGAATGTAGGTACGCTGCAGTCCTGGATAAATATCCGAGATGGAGTAGTCCCCCCCCGATATAAGGGTCTCCAGGAATAAGGAGGTAAATAGTTTTTTGGGGTCGCTGGAGAACATTCGCCACGTTTTATGTGCTTGCAGATAGTACAAAAAATGTGAGGAAGCAATGCATACTTTTGTGCCAGGTCTGGAAAGGATAAAGGTCGGTGGGTTTCCATGTGGAACAACTGTTTCCAAAGGGTTAACCCTTTCCTGTGCCACAATTTGTAGGCTGCGTAGTCGTTTCCCTGGGGAAACATAGGGTTCCCCTCCAACGGACAAAGTGTCGACATGTAGGGCGATAGACCCAGTCGGCGTCTCATCGCCCTCCATGCTAGGACCATAACGCTTAGAGTGCCATATAAACTGAGCCATAGCCTTGTTGAGCCTCTGTATATCCTTGTGTTTTAACAGCAAGGGGATTGTCTGCAAGGGGTACAGCAGTCTCGCAAAGCTCGTCATTTTTACTAAATGGATCCTCCCGAAAAGCGATAGGGGCAAACCTTGCCAGCTCTCCAATTCCCGCACCAGTCTATCTATAAGAGGAGGGAAGTTCAGGGCATATAGAGAGGAAGGTATTTTACCTACTTTGATGCCCAGGTAGGTGATGTCCCGACGTGCCACTGCAAATGAAGAGGGGTTGTCCCACGATGATGAAGCTGTAGCCGCCAGGGGTAGTATCTCACTTTTTGAATAATTTATGCGTAGCCCTGAGAAAGTTCTATAGGTGTCAAAGAGGGTCTGGACAGTCAGTAAGTCCTGGTGTGGTCGGGATGTAAACAACAGGATGTCGTCGGCAAAAAGGGAGATACGTAGCTCCTCCTTCCCGATCAGTATACCCTGCAGAGTGTCCGTTTGTAGGATGTACCTGGCCGGCAGCTCTAGTGCCAAGTTGAATAACAAGGGGGACAGCCGACAACCCTGTCTAGTCCCCTTATGCAAACTAATAGGTTTGGAGAGAGCTCCCTGGGTCCATATCCTCGCGGTGGGGGAGGAGTACATCTTTTGTAGTAATGCGAGGAATTTACCCCTGAACCCCAGCTTGGACATGACCAAAAATAGCCAATCCAGGTTCACGTTATCAAACGCCTTTTCCGCGTCAAGAGTCACTATGGCCAACTCCTGAGCGGGAAATGCCTTCGCTTGTTCCAGGGCCATAATGACCCTCCTCAGGTTCATAACTGCCGCTCTACCCTTCATAAAACCCACTTGGGCAGGGTGTATGAGACTGGGTAACACCTCTGCCAGTCTGCCCGCAAGGATCCTAGACAGGATCTTAGCATCTACATTAATAAGCGAAATAGGCCGGTACGAACCCGGGTTGGTCAGATCCTTCCCTGGTTTAGGGATAAGTTTGATGTACGCCTCCCTGCCCGTGGGAAAATAGGTCCCCTCCGTCCACATATGAGTGTAAAGGTTCTGCAGGGTGCCCGCTATCTCACTTTTGAGTATTTTAAAGAATTCCGTTGTGAGCCCATCAGGGCCCGGGGCCTTGTAGCCCGCCATAGAGTTAATGACTGTTTCTACCTCCCCTGTCGTGATATCTGCATTAAGGGCCTGGAGCTGTTCCTCGCTCTAACGCGGGAAGCTCAACCTGTCCTAGGAATTGATCCGCATCCCCCTTGTCCATGTCATCCTTGGCATAAAGCGCCGTGTAGTAGTCCTCTAGTGATTGCGGTTGGGTCCGTGAGGAGTGTCCCCGTGGTATCTTTCAGCACGAAAATGTGCTGCGGCGTGTGTCTCCCATTCACCAATCTGGCCATCAGTTTGCCCGCCTTGTTTCCAAACTTGTGGAGTGTGAGGTCAAAGTAGGAGGCCTTAATGCGTTCATATCTGTCCGCCCATAAGTCGAACGTCTGTTTGGCCTGCTCCCAGGAGGCTGTGGAGTCCCGGCTCGGATCTGCAATCAGCTTTCTCTGGGCTAGTCTAACCGCCTCACTTGCCTCCTTTAAGGCTGTCACAGTTTTTCTTTTATGGGCGGACGTGTATGACATGATCCTGCCTCGGATGAAGGCCTTTCCCGCCTCCCAGAATAGCGTAGGGGAATCTAAATGTTGTCTATTAAGTTCCGCGTAGTCCCGCCATGATGTGCGGAGAAAGTGGCAAAAATCCTCATTCGACTTAAGGTACCCTGGGAACCGCCATAGGATATGGTTAGCTATCTTAGGGGCAAGAGAGAGCTCTAGTGATATGGGGGCATGATCCGATATAACTATTGCGTGTAGGGCCGAAGATCGGACCAAGTGCAACAGCGGGTTCGTACCAAACAAATAGTCTAAGCGAGCCAAACACCCATGGACTCTAGAGAAATGGGTAAAATCGGATTCCAGGGGATGCATTATCCTCCACAGGTCCTGGAAACCCAGAGCGGATACCGTGTCCGCCAAGGGGGACTTTGTGTCCGATCTTGCGGGTTGCTGAGAGGCTCCGGATATCTGTGGTCTCTTCCTATCCTCCCTCGCATTCATGGTGCAATTAAAGTCTCCCCCCACCAGGAGGTGCAAGTTGGTGGTTTTTGCTAGCCAAGCCGACAATTGTGCCATATAGGCATTGGTCGGTGAGTTGTGCATGTAGATATTGGAGATTGCCAGTTCCACATCAAAATACTTAAGATAGATCGTCAGCATGCGGCCCTCATCATCATGTTCAATCCTGTCCACCCGGCAGGGGAGCCTCTTGTGCAGCAGAATCGCCACTCCCGCCCTCCTACCTTCAGAAGGAGAACCATATACCTCCCCCACCCAGAATTTTTTAAGCCTGGGCATATCCTCCGTGCGGAGGTGGGTCTCCTGCAACAGTGCTATGTCCGTATTCATGCGTTTAAGGTCCCTCAGGACCATACTACGCTTATGTGGAGAGCGGAGCCCCTTAACGTTCCACGATACTACTTTTATGAATTTTTTTTAAGCAGATGACATGGGCAAGCGGTCATGTACCTAGACATTTCGGATGTCTGGGGTAGTGTCCTCTGAGATAGTCCACTCACCTGATCAGCTGACCGCCTGGGGCCGGTGTT
>NW_017307897.1:14115-17581 GCF_000935625.1 Nanorana parkeri
TCGGGAGCCAGAGCTTTTTCAATGCCACCCGTGGACGCTTAGAGCGCCATATAAACTGAGCCATAGCCTTGTTGAGCCTCTGTATATCCTTGTGTTTTAACAGCAAGGGGATTGTCTGCAAGGGGTACAGCAGTCTCGCAAAGCTCGTCATTTTTACTAAATGGATCCTCCCGAAAAGCGATAGGGGCAAACCTTGCCAGCTCTCCAATTCCCGCACCAGTCTATCTATAAGAGGAGGGAAGTTCAGGGTATATAGAGAGGAAGGTATTTTACCTACTTTGATGCCCAGGTAGGTGATGTCCCGACGTGCCACTGCAAATGAAGAGGGGTTGTCCCACGATGATGAAGCTGTAGCCGCCAGGGGTAGTATCTCACTTTTTGAATAATTTATGCGTAGCCCTGAGAAAGTTCTATAGGTGTCAAAGAGGGTCTGGACAGTCAGTAAGTCCTGGTGTGGTCGGGATGTAAACAACCGGATGTCGTCGGCAAAAAGGGAGATACGTAGCTCCTCCTTCCCAATAAGTATACCCTGCAGAGTGTCCGTTTGTAGGATGTACCTGGCCGGCAGCTCTAGTGCCAAGTTGAATAACAAGGGGGACAGCCGACAACCCTGTCTAGTCCCCTTATGCAAACTAATAGGTTTGGAGAGAGCTCCCTGGGTCCATATCCTCGCGGTGGGGGAGGAGTACATCTTTTGTAGTAATACAAGGAATTTACCCCTGAAGCCCAGCTTGGACATGACCAAAAATAGCCAATCCAGGTTCACGTTATCAAACGCCTTTTCCCCGTCAAGAGTCACTATGGCCAACTCCTGAGCGGGAAATGCCTTTGCTTGTTCCAGGGCCATAATGACCCTCCTCAGGTTCATAACTGCCGCTCTAGCCTTCATAAAACCCACTTGGGCAGGGTGTATGAGACTGGGTAACACCTCTGCCAGTCTGCCCGCAAGGATCCTAGACAGGATCTTAGCATCTACATTAATAAGCGAAATAGGCCGGAACGAACCCGGGTTGGTCAGATCCTTCCCTGGTTTAGGGATAAGTTTGATGTACGCCTCCCTGCCCGTGGGAAAATAGGTCCCCTCCGTCCACATATGAGTGTAAAGGTTCTGCAGGGTGCCCGCTATCTCACTTTTGAGTATTTTAAAGAATTCCGTTGTGACCCTGCATATGGTTATTAGGAGTGGGATAGAACTTATGCAACTTCAATATCGAAATACATACCTATTTTAAGTTTTTGACCCTTTAACTTTTATGGGGTGAAATCTGTTCCCCAATTGTGCTGCTGCATGGTCACCCTGTCATGTGACCCTGGTTGAGATTACAAGGGGCAGTGCAGACGCTTATTGTGTCTACATGGTGCACCATTATTACTATCAAGAACATGACTCAAAACAATGATGTGCAGGCAAGGCTGGAGTACATGTAGGCAAGTGGCTGAAAAAAAATGGTGATTAGCAATACTAAATTGCTAAAAGGATTTTTTTTTAAACGGTGAAAGCAGTTTATTATGGACAAAACATGGCAATTGTTTATTTATAATTTTTTTTTGTTTTGTTTGCAAACTAAATGTCATCGTTAGGGTTTATGTCTTCTTCAATAAAAAAAGACCCGATATTCATCAAGTTCTTCTATGTGTTACAAACATGCCGCTAAAGACAAACATTTAATAATTCTTTCTGTATCCAAGTTTCATGTGTATCCAAATTTCATGTGTGAATTTTTAATTATAAACAACTACTTACGCTTGCAGTTTTAAACCTAATATTCACAAGGCTTTAAATGTATTCTGCGATAAACACTTACTGCTTAACTAACTGTAATGCAGACTAATTTGCTTTAATGTAAAGCAGAGGAGGAAAACTTAATTACTGTTGTTAATGTAAATACCTTTGTCTGGCAGAGCATGCTGCTCTCAGTTCAGTGTTCCTAAGCTGATTTTCATAAGCCCCTTTTACTTTCATCGCCTCTGTCCACCTACATACAGGAATTGCAGTTTAGTACTTATAGGCTTTCACTCAATTCCGTATTTTTCTTTTCTTGCAAAAGAATAGGGAGAATGCCTCTGTGTTCAATTATTTTGATTACAATGCTAAGGTAGAACTGTTGCATATGATGTGTTAGTAAAAAGGAAGATTTACATATTACTTTACATAGTAAATACATATCTAAACCTAACAGGTAAAATGTAATATATTGCTTCTTTTGAGTACCTAGATGTGGTGGATACATAGTTTTTATTTTTCAGACTTAAAACATTTTTAGCAAGTACAGAAAAAATACATGTTGATATTTCCAGAAATACAGTGTCCATGTCAATTCCTGTGAAAAAAAGCACAAACATCATTATTGTACTTGTGTAAACTGTTAGTTCCATCAATCCACCATGTAGTGGAGATGAATGAAGGCAGACATGTTTGGAATCCACCGTATGTGACAACCATGGCTCCTTCCATACATGTAATGGAGAAATGAGCGTAGAGAGGAAGGCGCAGGAAGTGTGTTATTTGCAGGATCACTAGGGGAAAATAAAGGGGAGAAAGCCTAAAAAAAGAAAACTCAGCCACCACATCAATGGACTGGTAAGTCTTAATACGTTACATTTTTGTTTTTGGATTTGGCTACACTTTAACTAGGCTGAAAAAATACACTGGTACATATGAAAGGCCCATGTTGCCAGTGACAACTTGCCAGCAAAAGGATCATTATTGTTTTCCTCTGCCCATGTACAGCGCCCCTATAACTTCCATAAGGGATTAGGCAGTGGCGGACCGAAGGAACAAAGGGCCCTGGTGCAAGATTTTTTCTCGGGGCCCCCCCTTCCTGCTCCCAGGGGGGGGGGGGTGCCGGAACTGGATCTCACTGGCCCCCTATTCCCTCCCAGCTCTCTCTGCACTAAAAGAGCTTACACTCTAATGTCCCCCCATAGTCACACACTATTATTTTACATTCATATAGCTCTGACATATACCGTAGTACTGTGCAGAGAACACTAAACCAGTCACAGCAGTCTTTGTACAGAGGAGCTTACACTCCAATGCAGAATGCCATAATCTGTAGAGGACTACAAATCCCAGCAATACATTATAAATCAATTCAGAATAATAGTATATGAATTTGGTACATACTCTGTTCTGCCTCTTTGCTCTGGAATGCCAGCCTGATGTCTTGTGCAGAGGGTCTCAGGAGGGGAAGATGTATGGGCGGCAAAAGCGCTGTAAGCAGGTGTCGGGTGCTTCCACAGAAGGCTGCTGTGCAGGACCTAACGCAGCTGAATCAATTTAAAGAATGTAATTTCCAAGCTGCAGAGGTCAGTTGTAAGGCAGAGTACAGAGGTCAGGGTGTGCAGCACAGTACAGAGGTCAGGGTGTGCCGCACAGTACAGAGGTCAGAGTGTGCCGCACAGTACAGAGGTCAGGGTGTGCCGCACAGTACAGAGGTCAGGGTGTGCCGCACAGTACAGAGGT
>NW_017307897.1:18350-29608 GCF_000935625.1 Nanorana parkeri
TCTGACATCTCCCCAGCCAGGTTCAGCTCTCCTGAAGTCTCCGGCCACCAGGGGTGATCCTGCAGTCTTACTCCTATAGTAGTTTAAGTGAGAGGAAGAAGCTGCAGGTGGCCGCCGACAGACCGATCACTGAAGCCTGCACACAGTGACAGCTGAACAGATTCTTCGCCCCTCAGCCGCTATGTGGCTTCAGCCGCCGAGGAGGAGAAGAATGTGTACTGCTGTCACTACTGTGTGCCGGCTTCAGTGATCGAGAGCGGCGATCACTCTTCTCAGCTCTCTCCTCCTGAGAAGAGTGATCGCCGCTGCGGCAGCCGGTCCCCCTCTGCTTACAATCCCTGGGACAGACCTCAGTGGGCCCCTACAACCGCCTTGGGCCCATGGGCGACCGCACTGGCTGCCCTGGCGGTAGGTCCGCCCCTGGGATTAGAAGCCCATTGTAGTGGAGTACTCGTGTTTACTGATAGTAGCAGGGAATTATGAGAAAAAAAGACAGGAAGGTATTATGGTTCATTAACATCTACTGAAGAATAGTTGTAGCTACTGTATAGCTTTTTCTTCTTCTGGAATCAAACGGGTTCTTCATACGGACCAGAGACACAATTTACGAAGTTATATAGATACTTTGTACATTAAATATTCACAGACTGATGTATCCCAAAACGTGTAACATTGAAAGAAGCTCTTTCACCCTCTCAATGCTAGCTCTCATTTGAGAAAAAATAAAATGGTTCTTCTGGAATCTGGGAAATGATTCTTTATACTGACCAGAGACACTTATTAGGCAGCTATTGTATATAAATTCTATGGACATTAAATATTCACAAATGGATGCTGCGTAAACATATGTTTAGACCTTCATTTGCAAAAAGGCAGAGGATCATTTTTCATTCTTTACAATTTGACATCCTTGCTGTGTTTTATAGGAGTCTATGGGGTTGATTTACTAACCTTATAAACACACCACGAACATGTATACACCTCTGTAGTGTGTTCCCTCCCAGCATGATCTATGGGTGGAATCTAAACACCTTTGTAGTGTGTACACACCCAGCAGGTGTGTTGTGCAAAGCCATGCATGAATTGCAAGGTGATGTTGTATAAATTAGCTCTATGTTGTGTTGCTTGCATTGATGAATGCAGGAATGTAAATGCATGAGCTAACCATTTTTGTCTAAACTGTGAAGCAGCATTATATATGCATCATGTGCATGATTTTTCCATATATAGCATTAGTGGAAATATGCTTTTAGAGACTTTTTGGTTGATAAATACGTTTTGCTGTGTGAAAATCACACGCACCTGGTGCGTGCGTGTGTTTAGGTTAGTAAATCACCCGCTTTGTCTCACTCAGTAAGAAGGATCTTCAAAGGATATGTAGCCTGAAAGCAGGTACTGTTTGGAAAGATTGTTAAAATATATATTTTTAAACAATATTTTGTATTATTTGTTAAATAGAGTTTTATTGTCTAATAACTCCGAAACCTTCCCACCCCCAGCCCCCCAAAAAACAGGTTCAATATTGACCTTTTCTGTAGGATCCCAATGCCAATCACAAAATTGGACTCTTGATCCGATCCTGTGTGTAGGGGGATTCTCATAATCCTCCCAGTGAAAATAATGAATCAGATGCCTCTTTACATGAAGTAGTAATGTGCATGCGAGTCAACTAAAAATATAGATGCCATGTCATGCTGAGCCCAAGATAACTTTCTGGAGAAGAGCTTCTCTAAAATGAATTTGTCACAGGCCAAAGCAATACAAACTGAGCTTATAGTAAAAACATGCATAGACAGAGGTTAACTTCTATGAAAACTGTATGTCAGAAGGGTAATTACATCCAGAGATATCATCAGCTGAAGTTTCATGGGAAGTATAATTGTTCTTTTAGAAGCTGAGCTTGGCTCCAACTCAACTCCCAAGAGTCCCTATTAGTCCTTTTACATGATAAGTGGCCTCACTGGCAAATATGAAGGCTCAATAGATATTACAGGAGAAGTCAAGATTTGCAATTAAATGTTCTGCTTATAATTCTGTAACTACAAATAGTTTTGAAATGCATTTTTCACTGATGCTGATCTTTGCTTATGTATTTTTTCAGCATATGCTTCATTGGAATTGCTCATATTTTCTTGTTAATCTAAATAACCACTGTAGCAAAACTTTACCACTAGTTGCCAGCTTTTGAGGAAATAAATGCATGTAATGATAATCTGGTGCTACCAGGAAGTTAAGTACCTATGTAGCTTGCAGAAAGTGTGAACTTGGGTAGACAGAGCTCACCTGAAGGAATAACCAGAGCACCAGCGGCAGCAGCACTACGTTCATGGCTTGGCCCAGGAAGAAAGCCTGGAGTACAGCAAATGTCGAGTGGCTTGCAGGGGATAGAGTAGCCAGAGGACCAGAGGGCAAGAGCCAGGAAACCCTGTAGAAACAGCTGCAGGAGCAATAGGTGGACACAAGGACCCATTGAAGTAAAGAGAAAGTCTTAGAAAAAAACAGACTAAATAACATTAGGAAACAACAGAAACCTCAAAACCCTAATTGAACAAAACACTGTAGCATCACACCAGTCAGTAAGTGAGTGATTCCTGATTAGTGAGGGCATGATGTGTACGTATGGGTACGTATGCCTATTGTAGGCTTGAAAACCCATTGTAGTTCCACCAGTGTGTGTTTCATAGCATACAGTGGTTTTTTCAGTTCTAACAAAAGAAATGTATCCTGTTTGCCTAACTGGGTTTATTTGCCCTGTTTTAACCTCTTACCCTAAAATCTGCAGTCGGGTCGTGTTTTTTTTTATCTGTGTTTTGCTATAAATGGTAGCAGACAGAAGGCATACAAAGAAATGCTAATAGCTTCAAGCTTAAATTCAAGTTAATAGTTAATTTTCATCCTGCTATTATTTTTATTCCTCAGAACATATGGCATTAGCCATTCAGTACAAAACACATTGCTTGTTTGATTTTTACTTTAATGAGCTGAAGCCACAATATTGCGTGTTCCTTCAAGCGTAGTGGAGTATCATCTTTATGGCCCCTAGTGGTCGAAGAATAGTGAAATGCTAAAATCCTGTGCATAACTAAGCAACAAGCATCTCATAGACATAGGAGTTTTTGTTACACTCAGTAAGAAGTGATCTTCAAAGGATATGTAGCCTGAAAGCAGGTACTGTTTGGAAAGATTCGAATTGGTTGTTCATATTGTCACGTCATTTTCAACAATAAAGGATTGTGGACTCTCAAAGTTTCTTATTCTACATAGATAATTTTTGGTGGTAGTTGTTTTTACAACTTTAACAATGTGGACCCATTTAAATGTCGAATTGGGGCCTTGGATGTTCCAAGACAGGAATGTCAACTTTGCTATGATATTGCTAACGTAGGTATAGGCATTTGTTTCCCACATTTGGTGCTCATCCCTTCTGATTTCAGTGGGTCTCTGGTCATGCGTCAAATGCGGGGAATTAGTACATGTCACAAGCCTGCACTTCCATGGTGATCCGAAGACCTGGGTCTGACCTTCGCAGCACAGACTTTTTTCTTGTGGCTCTGCTCTATGTATCTATGCCACTCTATATTCTGTGTTCCCCCTGCTTTTGAACTCTCCACAGCTCAACCCACATATTGCAGCAGCCCTGTAGATTTTCCTCTCGTTGCAGCACCAGGACTGCAGTACAGCACAGTCCTTTCCCCACAGCAGCCCCAGAACGCACTCTCACCCCCACAGCTCTCGGCAGCTATGCTCCCAGGGCACCTTGAGATTCTCCTCTCTGTTCTCCCTGGGTCCTCTGGGCTAATTGTCAACTCTGCCAGTGCAGTGGGAGGGCTGAATACATAGCTGCAGCGGCACCCAGTTGAAGTTCTTCCTCCCTGTTTCCAGGGGCAGATTTTGCCCCTGGCTGCAGCTAGTCAGCGTCCTCCTCCTGCTCTCTTCTCCCTGCGCTCTGTCAATTACTGTCAGGTAGGGAGAAATATCCTGCAACAGTCAGACAAGTGATTTACAGGGGCCACGTGTATTTAAGTGAAAAAAGGTATATGTGAACTTTATGTGATTATAATGCAATATCTGGAAAAAAGGCAATGCTTCCTAAAGTTTAGGACTTGCAGCCCAAAAAACCCTGCCTTTTATTTTTTTGGAAGAGTTCATTATTGCCTCCTAGGAGTACCCTTATAAGGCATTCTCAGCCAAAAGATTTTTTTATTTGTCTAATCCATTATGTTACCTTTTTTTACAAAGCCATTTTCAAGATGAGAGAGGTTGTGTTTTCACAAATGGAAAACTGTTATAATATTAGAACAGGCAAAGTGAAAACATTGTTTATGAAGAATTCAACTTTTTTACAGGATAATTGTGATACTGGTTTATTTTGGGTGTAGTTCTCTTTCAAGGAGGCAAAATAAGGAAATGTTTGTTTTGTTATATTTACATTTTGCCCTTCCTGTTCTTACAAATTAAATACGCAGATTCAGTTGAGGAAGTCATTTTCCAAACATTCTGACAGACAAGCAGGAGAGGAATCATTTAGATTTTATTTTTGGAATTGCTACTACAGGAACAATGATAGCTGCCCATTGACCATAGGTAATCATGGCCCAAATGGCTAATTTCAGCTGGGGAAGGATCAATATAAATCTTGTCAACAGTAGACATATTTTCAATTGTTTTTGGGACTAGGTGATCAGCTGGGTTGAAAATCAGCAGATTACTTCTACTTTCCCTACATTAAGGTAAACATGGTTCGGGCATAGTAAACTGACCTCAGTGCTTGCAAGACATCTAGCCAATACTGCCCTTACCCATCTATTTTAAAGTCAAATGTAAGGAACTTTTCTGGACATTGAAGCTCTCTCAGAGGATTAGTAAACTGCAAGGATGGGACTTTGATCTGGACCTAGTAGAGCTTAGTCATTCTAGAATCTTCACTTTGTCTTTGCTGGATGTAGGTACAAAGATGATAGCCTGGATTTCTGCATTATATTCTACCCCAACTGTCGAAGCCAAAATTAATGGCACCTTGTCCCAATCCTTTTGGTTACAGAATGGTACGAGACAGGGTTGTCTGTTACTGTTTGTTCTCTCTCTGGAACCCCTTTTAGCCAATAGTCACCCTAATCCTGATATTTAAGGTATTGTGACTCCTGTCTGTGAATACAAAGTAGCTGCTTACACCAATTATATCTTATTCTACGTTGCGCAATCCTATAATGTGTCTTCCTCAAATATTGTAGTAGTTCATGAACTATGGGGAACTTTCTAATTTTAAGATAAACCTGGGCAAACCTGAAATCTTGAGCAAAACAGTTCTAAGGGAAGAACAGCTCATTCCTCCCATATTTACCTTTTCTTAGGCAACCGAAGGGCTTGTGTTACCTTGGTTCCACACTCACTCTTAAATTTGTAGACTAAATATGTACATTTTTATGCACGCATACTTTTATACAGTTATTACATTTGTTTAAGTCAGATCTACCTACTCCCTACTTTCCTTGTCCTTGCTTGGCAGAATTAATGTAATCAAGATGATGATTCTCCCCAAAGTTTTGTTCTTCTTTCAGATGCTTACTGTAGTGTAACCCAAAACTCACTTTGTCATGTTGCAGAGATTGGCGTCTAAGTATATTTGGCAAAACAGAAAACGCAGGATCTTATATACCATGCTTCAGAGATGCATAAAGTATACTCATCACAAGTATTTAGTGTTTTGTTATGATTATAGATGATCCAAGTCCTATTATGGCAATTTTCATGATCCAGTCATTTGTACCTGTTTTTGTTTGATATATATTGGTTTTATATGCTATTGCACATGTTGTAAGGTACTGTCAGGGACCCAGGAGGGGGCGCTCCTCACCAGGCTCGCCAGCGCGGGCATCGGGCTTAGGCTCCTCCTGGCAGGGCATCTGGCGCTGGGTTTGCCGGTGTGCATGCACGGTACACAGGCCGCGCGTAGTGCGCCTGCGCCACTCTGCAACCTCAGGTGCTACTCAGGCTGGGGGAGGTCCCCAGCACTCATCCCCTGCCACTCAGCCCTGCTATTGGCTCCTGACTGAGGAAGCTTCCTGGTTGCCCCGGCAGCCAGGGGGTGGACCTGGGTTTCCCTGTGTATATAAAGCCGGTCAGAGTCTTGACTCATTGCTGAGTTATTCTACCTCATGGTGAACGCCCAGCCCCCCTGTGTGAACCTGCTTTTTGAGATTGATCTGACCTCCCGGCTACCGACCTTTTCGCCTGACCCCACGCCTGTGAACCTCGCTGCCTCCCCCGACCCGGACCTGGACTTGACTATTCTTTTGGATTGCCTTTTGATACCTCGATCTCGGACTTTGCTTTCGTCCCTGCCAAGGGGTTCCACTCACGGCCCAGCTGTCCAGCCTGACAGGTACTGTGTATTGTGTCACTTAGGAGTTATGCTGTAGGGAATTGGTTACTTGGTCTACTATCCCCCTTTATTAGCTCCAAAGGTAGCCCGCTAGTAAGGCTGAAGAAGGGCAGGGTCTCCCCAAAATGCGTTCCCCCAGTAAGCGGTGATGGAAATTGTGGGTGGATTATCCTAGCAGAGAGATCGTGTTTCTTCCTGAGAAGATTGAAACCAGCGTTGATCTGCACTTTTAACATCCATTTGCAGCCATTATGGAGCATGGGGCTGGCTCTCCTCACAGTCCACTGCTACACCTTTCTCCCTGGTTGGACTTCTGTTTTACTACATACCCTCCACAGTCATGCATGAGTACAATTTTATTGTTTTTTATCCAATAAATACCTGGTCTAAACATACTACACCAGATGGGCCTCTTTACGCTTTGAACATTTTTGTCTTTTTCTTTGTGTCATTAGGGAGTTCCCTCTCCATGTTTTGTGGACACGGTTCATGGGACTTTTCTCTCTTTTCCCAAGATTTTGCTATTTACATATAGGTGTAACTTCAGGCTACCTTAGATTCCATGGCTTCACACATCAAGACATTGTATTTTTCATTCTGCCAACATTGTATCTTCATTGCATATTTGTTTATCTATGCAGCTAGGCATTTAGACCAGTTCAGAGAGCTTGTATTTGTTTAGTTTGTGTGTTATTCCTTCGGAGACAGAATGCCTTAGTGGTTTAGGACTTCCTGATCTTAAATATCATATTGCACCTAATCTGACCAGGGTTCCAAAATGGAATTTTGGTGCCTTGCAGAAGAGTTGGATAGGCCTAGAAAGGCCTCTTGATAAATGTACCACCACACATGAGAGATTTGTCCTCATTACTTTACCTCTGACCACAACTACGTTACTGACATGGGATTGATTGCACCTTAAAAGTTTATCTTTAACTGGCTTAGATTACCTTCCTCCAAGGTAAAAAGGACCTTTCCTTTCTTACACAGACAGACTCCTCATGTCTGGAATTGAGGGGTGTTCTACAAGGGATGCAGGTTCTTTCTCTGAAGTCCTTGAGGGAACAGAGGGGTCCCATGCTCTGGATCTCTGGGGATATTGTCAGGTTCTTAACTTTGTGTCCTCTCTTCTGAGACTTCTTAGTGAGATCCAGGGATGCTCCCTCTCATTGCTTGTCTTATATTTATAAAGCCATCAGACAATTGGAAGACTCTTCACCTCTGCCAGGAAATGGGAAAGCGAACTAAACCAAATACTTACTTCTCTCAGCAGTTAAAGATCTTGCAACTGATCTTCTCTTCTTCTCCTGGTAAACCTTAAACTGAAAGCACATGTTAGTTACCCATTGATTCCTCCTGTATCTTGGAGGGAATGAGGCTCTATAGGAACTTTTGTTCATACATAGTGGCACTGTCTACTTATTAATAGATATTGGAAGAAAATCATAGATCTAATCTCGCATATTAGTGGATTAACAAATGCAGCTGGACCCATGGTCCTTCCGATTCCATCAGGAGGAATTTGATCCCTTTCATGTTAAAAGTGGCCAAATATTTCATACCTAGTACAGGAAATCCTCACATATTCCCTCATTTAAGGAATGGTTTACAAAGTTGGATGACTTATGAATACTTGAAAAACTCACATGCACGAGGAAAGATGATGGATTATTTTCCTTTAGTCTAATGTCACTTTGCTGCAATGAAAATCCGTTTGTACATACTACTGCTAATGAAAATATAAAGTTGATGCTTAACACAATAAAGCTTAATTCGGGAAAGAAATTCGGATGCATCCGAAATTTTCGTTATCAGAAATTTGGATTCGTTCACATTTGTTATTTCTGTCATTCAGAAATTCGTATGCATCCGAATGTAAGAATATACAAAAATGTTTCTCAATTACAATTGGCAATTAAATTAATTGCACATGTCTACTAAACTATATTAATTGATCACAGCCACCTGTGTCCTTTGTTTTGTCTCTTCCCTGAAGTGTTTCCCTCTGGGTGTCTTGTTCCCACTTTTCCATTTTGTATGTATAGTTTTCATCTTTTGGTACAATAGCATTGCTATCATATATTCTCTGTCTGTGGAACATTACTGTTGTTTTGTTTTCTAAAAAATCCAATAAAGTTGAAATAAATAAAAAAAGCCAATGCAGAAAGCCTGCCTGCTGTGCAAAAGTGATGTGCGAAGTACTGTAATCCATCGTAAGTAATGCAATATCAGGTTACAGTTGCGAGGTGACAAAAAGATAAAATATAATAGTTTGCAATCTTTTCGTTTATTTTGCATATTGTCATTGTTGCAATTTGTATTACTTTTAATCTTTTTAAGATTTTATTTTTTCTAATCTTTTTAAATAATTTGCCAAAGTAGGGAGTCGTAGCCAGCAGTGTATTTGATGCTGAATTGTTTGACTTTCTTTCTATAAATTAAATTAGGGCATGCTGAATAAATATAGGCCAGAAAAAGAAAGGCATACGACATACAGTACACACAATCCAGAAAGAGGGAATCCTGGGCAATCACAACAAATCACTTTTCTTTATTGTATCAAAACAAGTTATCTTGGCAAGGAGAACCAATACCCTCTGCTGTAATTACACACAGGAATAGGTGTGGGATTGCTAAGCGCAATCTCCCTCCAGGGACACTAATGATGAGTGCCACACATCTTTTAAAATATACTACATACAGTACATATTCAAAATTACACAATTCTAATAAAAGATACTGGAAATCATAGACTAAAATCTCCTGCATGAGAGGATAAACATGTACCAAATCCAGTTGCTATGTATTCACAAGTCTCTAAAGTTAACCAGATCATGTCCTTTACCTTTCCTGAATAAGGCAAATCCCCCTTTAGTTTTTCTTTACATGCTCCCTCTCCCAGGCACTGCAGCTCACCGTGGGAGGGTTTCAGCAACACAGGCAGTGCTGCCAATCCAGAAAGCAGTGGGCAGGACTAGATGTGGCAGGCGGCTGATTGACAGGCTACAGGCTTGTGAATCAGCAGTGACAATGCTGAATGCAACGCCACTGCATAATTTTTCGATCCAACTGTAGTACAAACAGACACAGCCTACATGAGAATGGCAACACTGCTCGGAATTCAGGAGCAGTGCAGCATTGTTGCCACACTGTCAAATCAAGTTGCATTAGATTTAATCACTGACAGGCTCCACAAATTTTTGTGAGAATTTGCAGAGGGACTATGAGAAAAATGTAAATGCAGATGCACTTATAATTAAGTTCTGCAGCACATATTTTATTTTACTATGAGGCCATAGCTTTACTTTAACCATGGAGCATGTCAATGTCTCCCTTTCCTTTTCTAAAATGTTTTTTCTGAATACCACTAAAAAAATGACTAAAGTTACTAAAGCTTGCCACTAATTGGTTGAGGCTAGTACATCTCTGTGTTTGTATTGGCTAAATGGTCCTAGAGCTTGGCATATAATAATTGCTTAAGACTAGTGCATTTTCAGCACTAGGTATGGCATAAAAGTTTCCAGTTCATCGGCTCTCCTGTCTAGTGCAAGAATTGCTGTATTCAAAAGCATGCAAAAACAAAAATAAATAAATCACAAAATGCAAAGAGTTGTGACCCAAGGAAAAGCATTCCCTACTGAATTCAGATCAGTATAGAGTAAATTTAGATTTGTTGGGAGGTTGTACAAGTCATCTTCCATGCACCTCACACAGTTCCAGCATAGATAACTACTTGGAGGAACAGGCTTAGCTTTCTGGTTACAAGGGTTTATTTTAGGTGACCATGCTCCTGGCCACAAGTGTCTGATTAGGCTGCTTGTTCTTTCTTTAGCACAGTGCATACACTTCATTCCAGGTATAAAAAGACGTTGACTAGAAGGTTCATGTGGCAGCCAAATCCTAAATACCATGTGCTGTTTGGATGCTGATGAAGGGACAAGTCCAGGGTCATAGTCAACTATATCCCTGTGGGGCCCTGAGAAACGGGTGCCCAGTCACAGGTGCTTTCATATGTCACTATAACAGGTCCACTGCTCAGTCTGGCAAGACTCCTGGAATAACCACCCTACCTGTTATTACACATCTCATCCACTACTCACAGAATCTAGAACGGATTAGTATACCTCCATACTTTCTGAGATGGGAAAGTGAGACGACATCTTATAACACAAAGTATGTAGGCAAAGGACATTTCCATGGCACACCCTGTTGTGTTGACCAGGAAGAATTATTAATGCAAAAAAAAATGGTTAAATAGAAAAGTGCTTTTTTACCTCTACTTCTCCTTCATACTGGCTTCTGAAAATAACAAAAATTTAGAAGTTAGATGGATTGTTTAAAGCAGTACAATATTTTAGATAGTTAAATACCACAGTTTGATATAAATATCAGACTAAAGAGAGGGACAAAGGAGGAGGAAAGAGAGACAGAGGGATTTGGTTCCAAAAGAGGGACAGTTGGGAGCTATGGGGGTAGAAGGTGTCATCTTTTATGATGTTCTCAGCATTCTTAATGACGTTACTTCCAGGAAACCTCAAGCAGTAAGTTATTTACTTCCTGTCCATTGATACTGAGACATGTAGAGCACTTCCCCCATTTCCTCTTAGTCTATTAGCGATCCAAAAAAGACACTCACTGCCTGATGGTTTATGGAAATGAGTGCATGGTAAAAGTAGTCAGAGTATGTTGAAGAATGGGTGCTGCCAGTCTCGTCAACGAAGAATGGGTGCCGCTAGTCTCGTCAACATTAGGAAACTTGCAAACATTTAAAGTAGACCAATTAATAACTTTACAAGTCTGCTCAATTAAATAACTGACATGGCACAATTTATAGCAACATTATAATAAAAAAAACGTTATGTTTTATATATATATA
>NW_017307897.1:29972-61322 GCF_000935625.1 Nanorana parkeri
ACTGTATAATATATATGTATAATATATATATAATTATTTTACGGTCAAGTGACTGTGGTTACACCTGACAGAAACATCTTTAGAAAATTATGTCATTAGTATTCTGCAGACAAGAGCAAGAACTTTCTCAGTGTCCCCTATCCCCATCATCTCTTCCTGCATTGTTAAAACTATGTAATTGTTTTGCAGGTAAAGAGATGAGCAGACAATGTAGATACCAAAATTTGCAAGGTTATGACATCTACGGATCATCATTTTAGTCCAGCTCATAGATACTAACTCAGGATTATGCCTGAACAAAGATACATCTGGGCTTCTGGTGAAAAAGGTAGATGAAATCACTGTCAGGAGTACTATGAGTTCTTGCGGAAGTAGTGAATACCTGCAAGTGTTATATTTACACATTACTAAGCATGCATGCACTTCACATGAAAAAATATGGTAGAAAATTATAAGTGCATAAAAAATGCACTTTTGCTTTAGGAAAAATGCAAAAGGACACAAAAACAGGGGAAAATATAAATGCAATTGGTAGAAAAGCATGTAACACATGTGGCAGAGCCAAAAGCTGAAAAATAAGTAGGGAAACAGAAAGACATGCCCCTTTCAAAAACACAGATATGCTGGCAAACACATACGGAATGAGACAAAACTATAGGAGATCAAAGATAAGGAGAATAATATACAGTAATACATGAAACAGAAATGGGGAAAGCAAAAATGGTAAAAGTAATATAAGCGAAGTGACAAAAATGTAGGGGTACATAAAAAAAAGAAATGCAAAAATCTAGAGACACAAAATTGGGGAAAATATCAGGAATATAAGCTGCAATGTAGTTTCAGTGAGGAATTAGTACTTGCGTCATTCAGTTGCTGTTGTTATGGGGGGTGTTGGTGAGGGGCCCCATCAAAAATTTGATATCTAATTACTCCCATGAATAAATCGGCTCTGATGGTAGTGCTTTTTACCATGCATTGCTTATGATGGTGTCTGCAGGGTGCCACTTACTGGGTAGGAAAAAAACACCTACTGTCAGAAGATAATGGGATAGAGATAGACAGCACAGTTAGTGGCGATACAAGTGTGTGCTGTGCAACCTCACTGGTCATATACAGCTAAGTTGACTATGCTTACAGCTGCTTCTGCATTTTTATATTTTAAAAAAACAGCACTTACTTTGCCCTACATGACAATGTAAATGCAAGCACATTGCTCAGTTGTGCAAAACAATGAAGTTTGCTAAGGTCCTTCACATGTGTTGAGTGTTGGCATTTCAGCACATGGTGCACTGGAACTGTAATTACATTCACTCTTCTTTTACAGGTATGGTTTTGAAAACAAGTGGCCCTTCGGTGACAGGGTCACTTTAATTTTAGGCATTAAGGGCATTGATGATATTACCAAGACATATTTAGTTGTAGCCGTTTGTCTTCAATTCCACAAGAAATGTGCTAAGTAGGGAAGTGAGCGTGTTCCTTCAGAAGTGATTTCAGTTCCTTGTCGTATTGATAATTAGCCATTAGAGAGTTTTGTGTCATTCGATGGTTAATTTTATAATCTGGCACCCCACTGTGGCTTTATGGACTGCCCAAGTTACATTCTTAGTTAACATTCTTCAAACATTTTTTTTTATTCCCTTCACTATCTCTTTGACCAGTCTTGGGTTTCTCAATAAAGACTAATTCACATTCCGATGGAAACTGGAGGGATTTTCCATGTGGAGTGTTTCCATGGTAATTAGAATTGGGGAAGTATCTGAACATGAAGGTATCATAATTATAATAACCTAATATACTCACAAAAATATTGGAGGGGATGAACCATCAAGATCTGATTGATTTTGATGTGCCTGTGAGTAGTTGGTATGAGCCAATGAAGCATATTGGAGATCTGCCTCAAAATACTAATTTAGCTAGGGTCTGATTTGTTTAAGGTCTCATCAGCTATGATGTGATGATGAGTGGCCAAAACAGGACTTTGTGCAGAGGGAATTGTATTTTTTTCACATAGAATACAGTTGGGCAAACACAGCAATTGAAGGACTTAATAATAGTTAGCAAAAAGCTAAGCATCAGTACTCAATGCCAAGCTGCAACTGCAAAAGCAGTCATGATATGATGAATAACAAGAAAATAAATATGCACGATTAAATAACATTGCTCATTCGGGGAACAATTAGATCAGTCATCGGAGTGATTATAGTATGCACTAGGGAAGTGTCTATGAAGAATCAAATTTAATTGACTAATACCAGCACATAGAACTCAAGTTTAATATAGTGGGAATAACGGAAACCTGGCTAGATAACACACATGACTGGGCCACCAACATGGAAGGGTACAACGTGTTCAGGAAGGACAGGTGTGGGAGAAGGGGGGGGGGGGGTTTGCATTTATGTTAAAAATAATTTAAGGGTGCATAAAAGTTAAATGGCGGGGAAGACGTGGAATTGCTGTGGCTAGAACTTGAAAGGTTGGAGGCTAGCCGTAAACTTATTGTTGGTGTCTGTTACAAACCTCCACATATAGGGGGGGGAGGAGGAGGCTCAGCTACACTGCCAGATAGAAACAGCGGGGAAGCAGGGTAATGTCATCGTTATGGGTGACTTCAATTATCATGACATAAACTGGGCAAGCGGAACATCCCATTCATCAAAGGCAGCCCGTTTTCTGAACATGTTGCAAGACAACTTCATGGATCAGATGGTGGAGGTCCCAACTAGGAAAAATGCAATCCTAGACTTAATAATTTCTAATAATGGGGAGTTAATTGAGGATATTGCAATTGGGGAGACACTGGGTAACAGTGATCACTATGTGATTACCTTCAATATTGGGTATAGAAATGGGAAGACGGCTGCTCGGACAAAAACCCTAAACTTCAGGAAGGCTAACTTAGATAAGCTGCGCCAGTTCATGGGTGAAATCGAATGGCAAAATGTATTACAGAAACTGAGCGCTGACCAGAAGTGGGAATGTTTTAAGAACACATTACATAAGGCTATTACCAAGTGTATACCTTTGGGGAACAAAATTAAAAGATCAAAAACTAAGCCGGTATGGATAAATAGATCAGTAAAGCAACTCATTAAGGACAAGAGAGTGGCATTTATAAAATACAAGATAGAACAAGCGACAGGGAGAGGGCCGAGACACTGAATACCTTTTTCTCATCAGTATACACTCAGGAAAAAGACGGGTTTAATGTAAGTAAGAACGCACAAAGTTCATCTCAAAATATTCCACAGTGGTTGACAAAAACCGAGACAAAACAAAGACTAATGCAAATAAAGCATTACGACCAGATAACCTGTACCCCAAGGTACTTAAAGAACGAAACCAGGTTATAGCGGGACCATTATTCATCATTTTGAAGGATTCCTTAATGACTGGCAGAGTGCCAATTGACTGGCGGAGGACTATGGTAGTTCCGATATTCAAAAAAGGGTCCAGATGCCCACCGGGAAACTACAGACCAGTTAGTCTTACATCGGTGGTTTGTAAAGTGTTAGAGGGCATGATTAAGGACCACCTAGTAGAATTTGTTCAGGATAATGGCATAGTAAATGACAACCAGCATGGATTTCAGACCGTTCTTGTCAGCTAACTTTTTACGAAGAGGTAAGTAGAGATCTGGATGGAGGGAGGCCGGGGGATGTGGTATACTTGGACTTTGCTAAAGCATTTTACACAGTACCTCATAAACGTTTGCTATACGAGATGAGGTCTATGGCATAGACGAATTCATGTGTACATGGATAGAGAACTGGCTACAGGAACGGGTACAAAGAGTATCGATAAATGGCACCTTCTCAGATTGGGCTAGGGTCACGAGCGGCGTTCCGCAGGGGTCTGTGCTGGGCCCCATGCTGTTCAATCTATTCATTAACAATATTGGGGAGGGGGTAAACAGTGTTTCAGTGTTTGCTGATGATACCAAAATCGGGAGGGGAATAGTCACTGAATCTGACGCTATAACATTACAGGGGGATCTGGATAAAATAGGGGAGTGGGCAACCACATGGCAGATGAGGTTTAATGTAGAGTTGTGCACTTTGGGGTTAAAAAAACCCCCAAACATTACACACTAATGGGAGCTCCCCTCGGAAAGTCCGAAGGGGAAACAGATTGGGGGGTCATTGTAGAGCACAGGCTGAAAAATAGCTTGCAGTGTCAGGCGGCTGTAAACAAAGCAGGCAGAGTCCTTTACCGTATTAAGAGGGGAATGTTTTGCAGGGACAAGTCCGTAATTCTGTCACTTTATAGATCACTGGTTCGGCCTCATCTGGAGTATGCGGTCCAGTTTTGGGCACCAGTGAACAGGGGGGATGTCCTTGAACTGGAGAGGGTCCAGAGGAGGGCAACCAAAATCATAAAAGGGATGGAGGACCTGAGTTATGAGAACAGGCTACTAAAATTAAACATGTTCTCCTTGGAAGTAAGGAGATTAAGGGGGACATGATTTTCATGTATGAAATGTTTACCGGGGAAAGAGACATTAGCAACAAACTTTTTACAATTAACACGATGACAAGGACGAGAGGCCACCACTTAAAATTGGTGGAGAAGGGGTTTCTTCTCAGTTAGATCGGTCAAGGTATGGAACTCGCTGCCACATGCTGTGATTTCGGCTGAGAGTGTGGAATCATTCAAGAGGCGATTGGACGATCTCCTCAGGGACCATAATATACAGGGGTACAAGTACTCTTAAAATTGAAAACACACAAGGGACCTATACATACTACACACAAATAGGACCATACACACATACACAAATAGGTTGGGCTTGATGGACATGTGTCTTTTTTCAACCTCAAATACTATGTACATGTGAAATGTAACTATGATATAGGCAGACTTCTTCCTGCAGTTGCAGTAGGATGGGTGCATTTGGGTTCATACTTGGAATGCATATGTATTCTCTGGTGGAAGGAGTTTGAGAAGCACTCTTCTAAAACGCAGAGGATTATTTTTTAAATGTTTTACTGAAAGGTGAGCCGAGGTGAAGCAGACTCTGCAAAAATTCTTGATTGTTTTCTCACTGAAATAGAACATTGTAAAGTAAATGTTTTCAGTATTATGTCAGTTTAAACATTGTCTATTAAGCAGCAGTTTTGTCTTTGGAAGTTGCTTATAGAGCTATACACGGCATGCAGAACAAATGAGGCACTCGGAGAAGATTTAGACGAGGAATGGGGTCAAAGTCCCTGGCTAGCTGCTCTGAAAATGACTTACAGCCAAACTCCAGGAAAATAAAGATAATTTATACACCCCATGCTGGCCGAGTAAATGATCATTGAAAAACTGGGTGTGATGTGTGGAGCGCGGCTGCATAAAAAATAAAAACTGACCTTGCAGCATGCTGGCTCCTGATCCTAATGCTGAGTTTCCAGGCTATGTGACTCCGGTCCAGTCGCATCACCCGCCTTTCCTCACTACTTGGCCATTCACAAAATGCCTTGTACGTTTTCAAAGAATGCAAGGCATTCTGTGACTGGAGGAGGAGAGAAGGGGGGCAGGGATGTGACATCATCTCTCCTCCTCTAAAGAGTTGGATTCCAAAACTGGGCACAGGAAAGCCGGTACTAACCTGGTCAGTCTGCTTCTCTAGTGACCCCCAAAGATTAGCCTATGGTCTTGTATATACGAGCATACATTTGAAAGATATATATTTTGACTATGGCAAACAATTAAGATGTACCTAAACCCCAAAACAAAACTATAATACGTAGCAGCTTGCCAGTCCTTAGATGTGACGACTGCATTTGTTTTCTTTTTTCAAGCTTGTTTTCTTTTATTTTCACCTGGTGATCCTGCCAGTAACACACTTCCTAAAAGGGCAACTCACTCAATCTACTGTATCAGGACAACAAAAACATGACAAGACTACAGAAACATCCCCCTTACTCTTCTCCGTAAGGGCCCGTTCACACCAGATGCAGTGCATTCCGGCCCGATTCTAGCCAGAACGTACTGCCTCGCATTGCGGCCGGCTCACTTTTTTGTGGGGCAGGAGGGGGCATGGCAATGCATTGAAGTGAATGGCACCGTAGCCACACCCTCCGGCCGCAATGGGATCGGCCGCACGTCTTTATTGGATCCTTGTGTCTTTGGCTTCGCTGTACCAGCTGGTATCCCTGTTTGGCGTTATCCCCTGCTTTGCTCTATGCGCCCCTACTATAGTATTTCAGTGTTTACCTTTAGTATATTGCTGCAGACCTTATTTTCTTTCACCTGTGTGCTGTGAGTCTCTCTATACTGCCTTCATTGCCTCACGTCTTCTGTATTTTCCCTCTGCAGCCTTTGTCTGTTTGCTTCCTCCTATTTACTGCTTTGTTGTACTTCAACTCTGTCACTTAAATTCCAGTGTATCTTCCTATGCTTTGCTGTCACCCCTTTACTTCTGTGCACCTCTCTTACTTTGGGGCTGTGTTGGATTCGTCCTTGTCTGCACACCCTCTGTGTGCATACATCCCTTTGTGCTTCTTTATGTGCCTTTTCCCTCTGTTATCCTGCTTTTTTGTATGCATTTGCAACGCACATCTCTTGCTTACTTTTGTACATTGACACCTTCCTGCTCCTAGGTGTGCCTCTAAGCTACTTACCCTTCCCAGGTGTCCTTGCTTAGCTACCCTCTTCAGTATACTCGGCTGTTCTGCTGTGCGTTCTGCACCTTTGCTTGTGACTTTCTCTCTCTTTGTGTGCCACTGTTCCTATCTTCCTCCTCTTGGTTACAAGGGTCTTCCCTATCTGTTTGTATCCAGTTCCCCGCTGCTTCAACTAGTCCTTTTGCGTGTGGGTGCGCTAGAGGGCAGCAACCTGAAAGGTAGGCCACTTTTTCAGGCCCAAGTACAAGTATAAGTACTTCCCCTCATGTACTTGCCGATACCAATTACCGATACTTTTTCTTAAAGGGACAGGTGACTTTAAATGATCCATAGTACAACTACATATTATGTACTACTTGTAAAGCTATTGTTGCAGTGCATTCTATATGTAGTATATAGTACATGTACCTATAGAGTGCACTGCAACAATAGATTTACAATTATCCTCTGCTAACATGAATGGATTAAATGATCCCTAGTACAGGGCTACATACAGATCATTTAATCCATTCATGCTAGCAGAGTATAATTGTAAATCTATTGTCTGCACTGTATTAGCAGTGTGTACTCTATATGTACTCGATATGTAGTAGATATAGAGTATATACTGCTAATACAGCACTACATATAGAGTACACTACAGCAATAGAGTTTTTCAATTATCCCCTATTCCGCTGCTAACATGATTAGGTTAAATCAGGATCCATAGTACAACTACATGTTATGTATGTAGTATACTATAGATCATGATTTAACCTAATACTCTATATGAAGAAGTAAATGTACACTTGCAATCAGAATATAAATACAATACTGGCAAAGTGGCAAAAACGACACCACTTGCCATCTCAGCAGCACAGGACTTTACTTTCTGGTGCCTGTTCAATGGAGCCTGCCTTATCCGCAGCTAGACCTCACTCTGTTCTCTCCTCCATCCCACCTGTATCTCCGCCATCCTGTATAATAATCTTCTCGGAGGGCTCATCAGATCCCTGTCTCCCCCCCTCATGATATAATTTCCGATTCTTCTAATATATCTATTCAGCTCTCCATTATCTCCCTCTCATACACAGCCGTCCTCTCCCACCATCCCCTAGGTTACCACCCATACACTAGAGGCCAATCTGAACTTAACTAAGGCTCTGGCAGGTAACGGCCATTTTGGGTAGGAGAGAATGTACTCCAAGTAAATGGAGATTTCCCAGACACTGTAGGGGCTCAAACTTTCCTGTAGGGGCTCTTGCTGGCGGTGGCCATTTTGGGTAGGACAAAACACTGTAAGTAAATGGAAGCGATTTGTTGGACACTAGAGTACAAACTGTCCTGGACTGAGTCTCCAGCCGGCGGCGGCCATTTTGGCTTGGACAAAGACACCCTCAACACGGCTGTATAGAGAAGTGATTTTTTTCTCCTCATGTGAGGACGACGTCGGCTGCGCTGAGAGGTTGAGCGGAGGAGCGTCGCGTCACTGCTGTGGGCGGAGCTACAGGAGGAGTCCTCTGGGCAGTCGTCAGCCAACTACATTAGACCCCACCTGGAGCTCCGCCCACAGCAGTGATGCGACGCTCCTCCAGCCTGCCCAGAGGACAGTACCCCAGTGCCCCTGTCCCTAGACCGTGACAAGTGTCATTTATCATCTGGGATGCCCTTGCAGGAAATTTTATATAGGCAAGACTAAATGTCAATTACGAGTTCGAATTGGGGAACATATATGGGATATAAAGAAAAAAGAAAAAGAGAGTAGTATAGCACAACATTTCGCTAATTTTCATAATGGCCATGTAAAAGGGTTAAAATCAAAAACTTATCAGCAAGGAGAGGAGATTATAGTATAATCTTTCAAAAGAAAGAAAAAATGTGTATATATACGAGTTGGTCCCATGGGGGTAAATACAGAATGTAACTTACAGGTATTTTTATGAGAAGTGAAGGGTTAACTTTGAGCTCCCCATCTAAAGCCACATGAAAATGAATTTGTATGTTGGTGTGTATGTCCACTTCTGATTTGCATACTAGCAAGGTGATCCATTTATAGATTTGCTTAAACACAGCCTAAAGTAGCGATCTAGTAAAATGTTAATAAAGTAAGGAAGGGGTTAATTAACTCAATTTAAGATGGACCAATACTCTCTCCTTTACGTCCTGATGAAGCCTGCTGTCTAAAGGGGTGAAATGCGTAGAAGTAGGTTCCTGCACAATCTCCCTTCCACACACCATGTGCCTGAGAAATGTCGTCTGTACTCAAAAGACTTGGAGGATAAATAACATGTGACATTATACCCGGAGATGGAACGGAGCATTGCCGGCATATGCTATATAATCCACCATTAAATAATGACTAGGGATGCACCGATACCGCTAGTATTTGGGCAAGTACTCGTACTCACCTAAATGCTCCGATACTTACGTCTGATACCCAAACTTTCAGTCATAGGGAGATTTACCTCTGACAGGCAGTGCCAAGGGAGCATGGAGCCAGCTTCCTTTACAATCAGGAAGCCGGGCGGTGGGTTATGACCCGCCTTCTGGCTTCCTGGTTGGCTAGGAAGCCGGCTTCACTTGTTCCTAGGCAGCCTGGCTTTCTAGCCAATCAGGAAGCCGGGCAGTACATAATGACCCGCCTCCTGGCTTGCTGATTGGTCAGGAAGCCAGCCTGCCTAGGAACAAGTGAAGCTGGCTTTCTAGCCAATCAAGAAGTCGGGAGACGGGTCATGACATGCTGCCCAGCTTCTTGATTGCCTAGGAAGCCGGCGTCCCTTGTTGGTAGGCAACCTGGCTTCCTAACTAATCAGGAAGCTGGGCGGCATGTCATGACTCCTGTCCCGGCTTCCTGATTGGTCAGAAAGTCATGCTGCCTAGCAACAATTGAAGCCGGCTTCCTAGCCTTATGAATCGCTGCCTGGCTTCCTGATTGGTCAGGAAACCAGGCAGCCTCGGCAGGTGAAACCAGTGTTCTAGCGAAATAACATCAGGTTCACAGGCAATCAGGAAGTCAAGCGATGGGTTATGACCTACCGCCCGACTTACTGATAATCGGGGCACACAGCACTGGTACTCTGTACTTGTTATCGGCGAGTACCATAAAAAAAATATCGGTACTCGATACCAAAAAAAATAGTATCGGTGCATCCCTAATATTGACCCTCCTATAGCCTGGTTTTTAATGTGAAGGGCTCCACTCCAAGGATCTGTAATTAAAATGATTGCAGCCGCCTACACAATATTGAGCGTTGAGAGATCTTAATTGATCTAACACTGAAACCGGCTTACTTCTGTTATTGTGAAATGAATAATCTGTTGGGCTGTGAATAGCATATTGGCCTGAAACTTTTGAATTGAGCAGTGTCGCATATAAATCGAAGAGGAATCTTGGCAGACCATGGTGGAGTTTGCTGGCAGAAACTTGCAGCTGATAAATATTTACTTGCACAAATCTAATATGATATTCTACGATTACCTGTTTATTATTGGAGCCAGAAATTCTTGCTGGCTGACAAACGGTGACGTTTCATCTGCGTGCAGGCTGTTGCTCATTACTGTGCGTATCCTTGTTGACTTTATTGGAGGGTTTTTACCCTTTTGGACATTCAGCACTACATTCTTCAAAACCAGAGGCGAGTTGCAACATAACATTTATGGAACCTGTTGGTTATAAGCTGTAGCCTTTTTGAGAACACACATCTGCTACTTGGAACTTATTGTTTACATTGTAACAATTTGATGAAGCATGGAATGAGTGTGTGAGGTGAGACTGGTTAAAGCTGATCTTTACACTCAGAAATCAAATTCTACCGGTGCATTCCTCTATGTATGATGATTAACCACCTCCCGTCCATTGGCCGTACCTAAGCGGCCGTACGGGAGCCTTGTTGATGCGGGTGGGCATCTTAAGAAGTCCCTCACCCCCGCTCGTGCACGGTGCCCAGCACATGCACGAGTGGGGAAACTGTCAATAATGTAAACAGCCAGCGATGGCTGTTTACTTACAAGTGTTTCGGTCGTCTGTAGAGACTCCCCATCAGTTGTATTAAGTGCGGTTGTGCACGATCTCCCTCTGATCTCCTCTCTGGTCTCCGAATGCAGGAAGTGATGTATACAGATCTTTGCTTCATCAGCTTCTCCGGGGGTCTCAAGGTGACATTAGGGGTCTTGGAGACCCCTGATGTCTCCATAAAGAGGACCTGTCACTGTAAATTGGCTATCACATAGGGGGCTGTTGTGCCGCACTTGTTACATATCACTGCAAATGTCGAATAATTTTAGAGGCAATAATCACTGTTAACACTAAACTGATGAGCGGTAAAAGCTTTTAAAGCGTTGCCTATGGCCAATGTTGGGTATGGTAGTTGTTAACACTACTACCATACTCAACATTGTTAACACTAAACTGATGAGCGGTAAAAGCTTTTAAAGCGTTGCCTATGGCCAATGTTGGGTATGGTAGTTGTTTGTGATTTTGCGAGTGCGTGCAATTTTAGGCCTTAACATGTTTGGTGTCTATTTACACGATGTGACTCCATCTTTTATATTTTACAAAACATTTGGGGCGATTATAAATATTTCATAACATTTAATAGGAAAACAGTTTTTTCTTTTCAAATTTAAGGTACTTTTTTGTTATATTGTAAAAAATAAAAACCCAAGTGGTGAATAAATACCACTAAAAGAAAGCTCTATGTGTCACAAAAAGTTGTATAAAATTAATTTCAGTACAGCGTTGCATGACGGAATAAATGTCAGTGAAAGTACTGCAGTGCTGAATAATGAATACTGAAAAATGGCCTGGACAGGAAGGGGGTTTAACACTCCGGTCAGCAAGTGGTTAATAATAACATAGACATGTCAGGTGTAAAATGCTGTGATATGAAATACTTACACTTGCAGAGCATTCACTTCCTGCGTTAAAAGTGAAAATTACTTCAGTTTGCCAACGCAATGCAGACTGGGATTGCCTTGTCATCAGCAGTGCATTGCTGGGAAATCTCATCTGTAATCCCAGGAGATCTCAGAAAAAGGCATTTTTATCCCCTGAGGTGATGTGCATGGTCACATGTCCTCATCACATGTCTAGTCACATGTGCCAGAATTCTAGAAAGTAATATTAGAGCTAGTACTCTGCCCTTAGTAAACATGGCCACTGTCAGAAGACTGGGGAAGAAAAGAGAAATAAGGTATGCAAAGAATACAACACCTGCAATTATCTAGAAGTATGTGTTTATAGATTGTCATTACTAAACATTTCTAAGGGTGTGTTTGTTGTTGCTTTAAAGATATGTGTAAAGATCCGCTTTAACGTCTTTGCTCTCATATAAAGGGGGGCCCACATGCCCCGTATGTAATAGCACTTTAGTGATGACAGGTGGTCTTTAAGGAGTCTAATAGACCCTTAATGTCACCTTTGCAGCCCATTAAAGCTGATAAAGCACAAATCACGCTTGATCAGCTTTTTCCCTGGCTTTTCTGGCTGGGGAATGACAGCTCAGAAACCAAAGTGATGAAATTACCATTGCTTCCGGCTTCATTCATCATAAATATCAGTTTGCTGGTCTCTCTCCCCTTTACCCACCGACACCCATGATGCCGGTCCTGAACCAGAGGGGCAGCAGAGTGTGGGAAGCGAGGTGGCGGGAGGGCACATATTTACTGGCCCATGCATGTAAGCAATCAGGCGGCTTTACAACCGCCCAAATCACTGCCAATGTGAAGCCAACGGTTGGGCTTTACACATGAACAACAAACTTCAGGTGTATAGCTCTTTACAGGGGCCTGCTGCTGCCAACGTATGACATACATTGGTGGCAGGGAAAGGGTTAAAGTATATTTCCACTTTTGCAGTCACAATTGCGGAAACCCATTTATACATTTGGTTTGAGTTCCCTTTTTATACCACATACCTAAAAATAGCTTTTAAAAAAACACATTTTTTACATTTTAGATGCTTCTTAGAACAGGCCTATCTGGAGACTCCAAGCTATGCTGAACAATTCCAAAGTGAGTCATGCAGATTAGCTGGACGAATGAGGTATGCAACATTTTTGAAAAGACCCCTTTAACGAATGCGAGAGCAACATCTGCCCTCCAGCTGTTGTGGAACTACAAGTCCCATGAGGCATTGCAAGGCTGACAGTTACAGACATGTCTCCCAGACGCAGAGGCATGTTGGGTTTTGTAGGTAAAGGAGAAGTATGAGGTGAGTGATTTTCACATAGTTAGAGCCGACGTGTGACAATGAAACTGTCACACGTCGACTCTATTGATCAGGCAGTGAGAGAACACATACCGTTGCTCGCTCACTTTCCAATCATCTCCCTGCAGAGAGCGGTAACTGTCAGTCACCGCTCCCTGCAGGGATTCCCCCCTCCCCTCTCCGATTCTCCAGTGCCGACTGGAAGAACGGACAGGGAGGGGGCGGGCACAGCTGGCTCTGCCTCTAGATAGGCAGAGCCTGCTGTCATTTAGCCAGCTGGGTGGATCTCGACAGTATTGTCGGGATCCGTCTCGGCTGCGGCGCTCTCAGTACATAGCGGGCAATAGCCTGATACCGTGTTTCCCCGAAAATAAGACAGTGTCTTATATTTTTTTTTCTACGAAAAAAGACACTAGGTCTTATTTTCGGGGGATGTCTTACCTGGCTGCAGCTGTCCGCTCTGCCAGGTGTGCGGAGCCAGGGAGCCAGGTGTGCGGGCGTGCGTGCGTGCGGGAGGGAGGGAGCTGCGGCTAGCACTATCTTCAGGGATGTCTGTAATATGAGATCTACCACCGAAGTAGGTCTTATTTTCGGGGTAGGTCTTATATTACAGAAATCCCTGAAGATAGTGCTAGGTCTTATTTTCAGGGTAGGTCTTACTTTCGGGGAAACACGGTATATACTGAGCTTTGGGTCACGGGAGGAGGTGGTTAGTATATGTCCTCCCGTGACCCTAAAGAGAACTACGGGATAAAAAGGTTACCCCATAGTTCTCTTTTAAAGCACAGCTGGAGGATCGGAGCTGCCCACCCCTGCATTAACTTCTACCTTCTGTCATTTACCAACCAAATAGGGCTGGTTACAACTGGCAACTCAAGCACTTCCCTTCTCAGACAACATAATTCCAGATATATGACACAGAAGGTATTTTTTATACAATAGTTCATTATGACAAACATCGTAACTGATGTCATTGATGTTATAATAATAAAAACGTAACCCAATTGTTTCCCATGTACTTGTTGGGCTTCTATTGCACTTTAAAGATATCACTATGTAGAGGATAGGATATCACTATGACCTTAGTTTGATCACATAGCATTAGAAGTGTAGGAAGCTGATCCTATAACCTGATTAGTTCTAAGCTACCTAAGCACAAGGCGTATGATTTGAAAGAGAGATTATCAGCGCAGAGTGAAAGTGTATCTCGAAGGCTGAGGCCACAGCTACAAGGTGGTGTGAATGTCTGGAATGAATGAAAGATCAGCAAATGTGTCTCTGTCTCAGTTACAGAATTTAGTCTGGCTGTCAGCAGTTCAGCCAGTTGGCTTGTTCGGTACATTGTAGTCCTTGCCTTGGGATCTCATTGTTTTCTCATCATTGCAAGACTGTGCTACACCAGATACACTGTGCAGGTTCAGGGTTTGTTTTCACCTTGTAATACACTCCTACAATGACAAAGCGGAAAGCCTCCCACCCACTGTTGGATTGATGTGGTCCCACAATGTGGTCTTCAACTGATGAGATGTTTTGTGGCTGTGTAAATACAGCCATGAGCTTGCTGGAATGCAGAGATCTTCAACCATTTAGGCTGGGTCACACCTAGGCGTTTCGAATATGCGCGTTTGTCTCGTGTTTCGTGTCACGCGTTTTGACAAACGCGCGTTTCCGAGGGCTACCTGGCTGTATCCCAATGGATACGTGCGGCAAATACACCCCAAAGAAGCTCCTGTACTTCTTTGGGCGTAGGGCGTTTTGTAGCGCGTTCATACGGCCTGTAATACACCCAGGTGTGAACCATACCCATAGGAAATAATGGGATTTCGGTGTTTGAGCATTTTGCAGAGTGCAGGAACGCGCTACAAAACACCCAGGTGTGAACCGGGCCTTAAAGTAGTATTAGACGAATCCAGATCAAACAATTATTCATGGCACAGCGAAACATTGCTTTACATTTTTGCCCAAGCTCTTACAGTCATCATGTTTCCCAACAGCTCCAACTCTCTTAGCTTCGCTTCCCAGAACTTCCTGTCCAGTACAAGATCACAAAGGACTCCACCAGACATCTATGTGCCAGCCTGGAGAAGGGAGGAGGAAAGTGGAGCAGGAGGAAGACTTACCTTGCTGTCTCTGTGTGTTTGTGGAGACATACAGCTTACTAGCACAGACCAGGGTGACTCCATAGGACCCTGCAAGGGAAAGGAGCCACCTTAAAACAGGATAACAGGGACAGGATCTAAGCAAGCAGGCAGGACCATCTAAACATAACGCAGGGCCCAAAGTAAATATAGAATGGTAGGGGGCAAATGCAACATCTATGACAGTGGTAGTTAAACGTGGCATACCAGCTGTGGTAAATCTACAAATCCCATGATGCCTCTGCTTCTAGAAGTCCTTCCCATTGTTGTCTAGAGTCATGCAATGCCTCATGGGATTTGTAGTATCGCCACAGCTGGAGGGCTGAGGTTGCCTACCCCAGCTGTGGGTCTAGAGCAGGGGTAGGCAACCTCAGCACTCCAGCTGTTGTGCAACTACAAGTTCCGTGAGGCATTGCAAGAGTCTGACAGCCACAGACATGACTCCCAGAGGCAGAACCATGCTGGGATTTGTAGTCTCACCACAGCTGGGGTGCCAAGGTTGCCTACCCCTGGTCTAGCCTGTCATGGACACACCCCCTAGATGGACTGGTCTCATACTGCAGAGAAGGGCTCTGGCATTCACTGCAGTACCGTGCCCACCTCTGTAGGGAGAAGAATAAGAAGACCTGAGAGCTTTATGTGACTATCTAGAAGACTGCAGCAATAAAAGGTATGTATGAAGACAATGTAAAAAAAATGGGGCTCAGGTTGGCAGGCGAGGGGAGAAGCCAGGGCAGGGCATTGTTACAAAATTGAGTTTTATTATAGGGCCAGTGTCAGCAGACTTCCGGGTGCAAATGCAGCTTGCTTTTGACATCAGTTTGAGCCCATTTAGAATTCACTGCAGGTGCCTCTGTCCTCATTCTGACTTGCAATTGACCTGCTTCAAGCTGTTTTTGCATTCCCATAGACTTTTATGGGGCGAGAAATAGCTCTGACGCAAATGAAAGCCTTTTGCTTGGCCCTTGCAACCCAACTGAACTCTCACTGTTTTTGTAATGTAATCAGGCTGCATATACAGTAATAAATAGCATAATTCTTACTTTTTTAAACTGCCAAGTGCTGCAGCAAGGGATAAAATACCCAGTGCTGGCAGGACATAGGAGAGTCAGACAGCGGCTCTCTCACACAAAGGAGCGACGCGGGTCTCCAGTGATCTGACCCCTCGGCACATTCTCTGGGAGTGAGAACACTTCGCTGTTACAAACTAGTAAAACAACCTCATATGTATTACCATACAGCCTGACTGCATTCCAGTAATACATAGCAAGGGTTCTGTTGGGCTTTAATGTATTTTTGCCAGCTGCTTTTTTATTCTTAGCAACAGTAGCCTTTAAAGAGACCCTTTTACCAGACTAGTGATACACAATACCGTTTTTTCGGTATTGAATGCGAGTACCGATATTTTGCTTTCAGCACTAAGTACCGATACAGGTGTTTCCGCTGCCATGGAGCCGGCTTCCTGGGCAATCTGGAAGCTGGGCGGCGAATAATGACATGCTGCCCGGCTTCCAGATTGCTGGCTCCATGCTGTTTGGTATGCTCGATTGTGATTGGCTGGGAAGCCAATCAGCAAGGAGCAAGCTGTTGGGCTTTCCAGCCAATCAGCATGGAGTCGGCTATTCAGCTTCCCAGCCAATCAGCAAGAAGCTGGCTGTTCGGCCGGCTCGGAGCGGATTGGCCGGAAACCGCCTTCCCAGCCAATCAGCATGGAGCCGGCTTCCCGGCCAATCAGGAAGTCGGGAGGTGGGTCATTACTCGCCACCCGGTTTCCTGATTGCCTGGAAAGCCGTCTCCATGTTGGGAAGTTCCGGTATCGGGGCATTTGGGTGAACCCAAATACTTGGTATCGGCACCAATACTGATACTTGTATCGGTATCGGTGCATTCCTACACCCGACCATAACTTTCAACAGCAATCTTCCCATAAGATTATATGTGCATTTAAAGGATTTTATGTGCATTATTTACCTGTAAAAGCCCTTGTGTAGACATCCAAAATCCCAGAGACTTCTGCTGAGCGCTGCCATCTTGGATGTGATGTTAGCAGACTAAAATGACACTCTGTAGCAAGGGCAGGCAAACTTCCCTCACTATAAAGTGTAACCTTCCCTTTGCTATAGAGTCTAACTATTGTCTTTGTTGGCCCAGCTACTCCATCCCACCTCATCCCTCCCTATATACGTTTTCATGTAGAAGCCGGGGAGAGGTGCGAAGGGGAATACTATAGAGCAGGGGTAGCCAAACTTCGGCCCTCCAGCTGCACTGAAACTACAAATCCCGTGAGGCAGTGCAAGACTGACAGCCACAGGCATGACTTCCAGAAGCAGATGCATGATGGGAATTGCAGTTTCACCACAGCTGGAAGGCGGTATTTTGGCTTCCATGTAGCATCCCTGGCAGATCTGTGCTTCATCAGCTTTTTTGTTGGTCCCAAGGTGACATTAGGGGTCTTAGAGACCCCTGATGCCTCCATAAAGAGGACCTGTCATTGAATATTGGCTTGTTAGCCCCCCTATATGATAGCAATAAAGTAAAGTGTAAAAAAATAAATAAATTAAAGTCTCAAATTAAAAAAATAACACCCCCCTCAAAAAAAAGTCCCCCGCGTGTATGCACTTATAAACGTAAAAATGTGTCGGATGTGCCTACATGCGAAAAGGATTAGGCCACACATGTTACATATCGCTGCAAACATCAGAGTACGAGCAATATTTCTAGAGCCATCAATCACTGATAACACCAAACTGATAAGCAGTAAAAGCTTTTAAAGCGTCGCCTATGGCCAATTTTAGGCATGGTATTTTTTGAGATTTCGCGGGTGCGCGCAATTTTAAAGCTTGACATGTTTGGTGTCTATTTACCCGACGTGACCCCGTCTTTTATATTTTACCAAAAAACTGGGTAATAATTAGAGGTGCATTGAAATGAAAATTTCAAAACCGAAATAAAAAAAAATGTCAGGCCAAAACCGAAAATGTTTTTTATTTGAACTTTTTCAAATATTTTATGTTTATTGATGATAATTTTTATTTATTAAATATTTTTTACTTTACTTTTAGGGGCTTCAGGGAAATATTAGGGATCTAAACAGATCCCTGATATTTCCTTTTTAAGCTGGCCATACACCTTACAATTTATCTGCAGATTTTCTGTGGTCAGATGGAAAAGTAGCAACAGATTCCTCCATCTACACTTAACTGTGTGGATGGAGTAATCTCCACCTGGGCAAATCTGTTGCACGTTTTCCATCTGACCACAGAAAATCTGCAGATAAATTGTAAGGTGTATGGGCACCTTTAGAATAGAAAAAGAGATTGAAGACACAGAGTCCTCAATCTCTTTTTCTGTATCCCGTTATCAATGAACAAGAATCCTCTATACTGAGTTTCCTGTTCATTGATAACATGAGGACAGAGTGTGTTTACTATAACCACAATCATGAATGAACAGGAGAGGATGTAGATCACTTCCAATTCATTCATAATTGAGGATATAGTAAACATATTCTGTCCTCAATTATGTACAAACACTCAGCGATCACTGATCTCTGAGTGTTTGTATCTTTCTCCATCCTGACAGCCGTCACAGGAGGCTGAGCGAGCGGAGCTCAGCCTTCTATGACAGTGATGGCTGTCTCCGCCCACACCACTCTCCCGATCTGTGACAGGAGGCTGAGCGGTGCGGGGAGGAGAGACGCTAGCCGCTAACAGCGCTCGACCACCTGTGACAGTTTCTTTCCTCCCCGCTGAGACACAGAGCAGCGCCCAGCAGGGAGGAGAGAGAGCACGGATGCACCGCTATATCGGTAAGAAAATGGCACTTTCAGCATTTTGCCAAAAGTGCCATTTTCGGCTTGATATGTTTTGGCGACCGATAGATCGGTGCATCCCTAGTAATAATAAATGTTTCCTAACATAATGTAGGGAAAACAGTTTTGTTTTGAAAATTTACCAAACTTTTTTTGTTATATAGTAAAAAATAAAAACCCCAGTGGTGATTAAATGCCACCAAAAGAAAGCTCTATCTGTCCCCCAAAAATGGTATAAAATTCATTTCTGTACAGCGTTGCACTACGGAATAAATGAAAAAAAGTACCGCAGCGCTGAATACTGAAAAATGGCCTGGACAGGAAGGGGGTTTAACACCCCGGTCAGCAAGTGGTTAATATGCAACACCAGCCCTGGTGACAGTGGCTACCATGGTGCCAAGCCAGCACCCCTGGAAACGGTTACAGAACGCTGAACACTTTCTTGCTGGTAAAGCAGAGCTGACGCTGCGTTTTCGGTAATGACACTGCCCTTTGGCCGTTGCCAGCGTTCTAACGATCGGTCTGAGCCAAGCAGCTGACAGAACACTGTAAGCACTTCCACAGATTACAAAGTGCAGCAGCAGCAGCTGGCCAAGTTGCGAGCGCTGGAAAAGCTGGCAGAGAGCGCCCCAGGCTGTCACATTCTAACTATGCCGGGAATGTAACACTGGCGGCAAATCGCGCGAGAAGCCGGCTGAGCGGCGCCATCTCGCGAGACTTCACAGCCGTCTCCTGCCGAGAGCTTCCCCACAGCTCCTATACCTAACGTGTGAGGAGACAGCAGCGGCAGCAACAGCAGTGGCGGTGTTCGTCCCTGACCATGCCAGCTCCAGCCCAGGTAATGCAATGTACTCGCACTCCATACTGTGCTGCTGACGGGCTGCAGACGTGCTGGTGTCTGTGTCCTGAAGAGTGAAGGCAGCTGGAGTTGAATGGCATCATGTGAGGATGTTATTGCAGTGCACCCAGGTTCATTTAGGACAGGCAGGGGCTGTGTGTTAGGGCACCTAAGCCTGGTATTGGGCAGCACTGTGCATGGAGTCAGCCATTAGCAATGCTGTGCAGCTGGCAGCACTTCTATTTCATTCATGTGCCCCCCCCTAAAATGAGAAAAGGGGCAAATTTGTGGGCACACATATACAGAGAAGTTCTGCCTCTCTGAGCATGCATTGGTATGGAGTTCCCTTGTTATGTGCTGATCTATGGCACAGCATTAATACAAGCGTCTGAATTGGTGCACTTTAATAGATGAGACTCCTGGGAGGCATACAACACAATTAATTGCCTGTTTATCCTCCTCGGGTCGGCTCAGGAGCACCACCGGCGCTGTGCTAAGTCTCTGGCGGTCATCTACAGACAAATCCTAAACTTTTCCTATTTTTTATACATTGTAATTGGGCGAGGAGCGGATTTATAGCATGGCGGCTTTGTTTTATTACAATGGGGAGGAATGGGGAAAGGGCATTAAGCCGTGGTTGGTGATCTCTGGTTGCCGTGGGTTACTGCACTTTGGAAGGCTTGGAACGAAGAGGCTGTTGACAGTTGGCGTGTTCACATAGACGTCCATTGTGGTTCCTTGTCTGAAGGGGGGGTTTATTTCAGGGCTGCAACAACTAATCGATAATGAGAATCATTGTCAACTATTCTCATTATCGATTAGTTGGGGGGGGGGGAGATAATTTTTTTTGTAATGCAACTAATCGATTAATGGAAAAAATAATCGGGCAACTAATCGATTATGCAAATAATCCTTAGCTGCAGCCCTTGTTTATTTAACGTAGATGTAAGCCCTACTGGGATGACGTTTAAAGAAGAACTCCGGACAGAATTATTCTTAACCCTTGCAGTGAGGCTAGCCCCGCATTGCAAGGGTTAAGTGTTTGTTTTGGTCTAGGGCAGGGGTAGCCAAATTCCGGCCCTCCAGCTGTGGTGGAACTACAAATGCCATGATGCATCTCTCTCCGGGAGTCATGTCTGTGGCTTGAGAATCTGGCAACGCCTCCATGGGATTTGTAGTTCCACCACAGCTGGAGGGCCGGAGTTTGGCTACCCCTGGTCTAGGGTCTAAAATAAAATAAAAAGGCTAGACCAGTCCTGGCAGCCTCTCTCCTCTCCAGGGATCCAAGGTCCTGTGAGTCATCACATCCAGTCCAGTGTATAGGGCATGAGGACACTGAGGGACATTCCGGAGGAGAAGAGAGGCTGCACGGACCGGTCTAGCACCCAGGAGGGTCTGCATTTGGGGTGAGTGTATATGTGTATATATATATATATTTTTACACCCTAGACCACAGGTGGGCAACTTTAGCCTTCCGCCAGTTGTGTAACTACAAGTCCCATGAGGCATTGCAAGAATGACAGCAAGAGGCATAATGGGATTTGTAGTTAAAGCACAGCTGGAGTTGTCCACCCCTGCCCTAGACCCAAATGAGCACTCAACCCTTGCAGTGCAAGGGTAGCCCCACTGCAGGCGTTAGTGTTCTCTCTGCCCGGAATCCTCCTGATAAGCTGAACTCCAGGATATGCAAATATTGTCTCAGGGCTTGTTCACGGAAACGCTGACTTGATCCTGTAGACCAGTATGCTGAGTGAGGTCTGGCAGGGGTGGTGTCAGGGTCTGTGTTATGTTCAGAGCATCATACCGTTTCCTTTTTTTTAAACTTTATTTGGAGTGTACATTCAGGTCTCTGCACAGCGGCGCTTGGGCTCAGCTGTGACTGCCCCTCCAATACAGTTGCGGAGGGGTGCATTCCCTGCCTTGCAGCTAAATGTCACAGAGGGGTGAGAAAAGCCCCCGCCGCTCCTTCTCCCACTGATTGGCAGTCACAGTTTTGAGTGGGCTGGGACGATCTGGGCTCCACAAATCTCAGGCTCCTCTCTAGCGGTGACCTGCAGTTGCATCCAGTGCAGCTTGTCTTGGTGAGCTTTGTTTATTTTGTGCAGTGCTCCAGTGTAAAACATTACCTCTGTTCAGGATCTTCCTTTTAATAAAGACCAGTTTCTGCTCCTCTCTCCCCTTGTGCAGGATGACTGGTCTTGTATCCATCCCCTCCTGTAGAATTCAGCCTGAAATGGGTGGGGCCTGCTAGGTCCCTGGGTGCAGCTTGTCTTGGTGTATTTTGTGCAGTACTTCAGTGTAAAACATTGCCTCTGTTCAGGATCTTCCTTTTAATAAAGACCAGCTGCTGCTCCTCTCTCTCCTTGTGCGAGATGACTGGTCTTGTATCCGCCCCTCCTGCAGATTTCAGCCTGTAATGGGTGGGGCCTGCTGGGTCCCTCTCACAGCTCGGTTGTCTGCACAGGCCATGTTCAGCGCAGTGATTATGCTATACCTACTTTTACAGAGTAAGATCTGGGTTTGCAAAGGCATTTAGTGTACACAATATATATTCTTTGTGACTATTGAGGAATGTATTTCAATGAGAGTTTTTGTGTTTGGAGTTCAGCTTTTAGGCTGCCATACAGGGCTTGAATTTGAGGCTTAAGTGGCCCTGTGGGCACCACCAGCCGGCTCCAGAAACAAAAATCAAAGGAGCTGGGTGGAAAATGATCAGTTGAACAGTGACTGCATCCAATCAAATGTATTCAGACAGCTCTGGAGGCAATAGCCGGCAGGGAAGATTGCTCCATCCATGCTGTTGAGCGTAGGTATGGGAATCAAGTGATTTCTCTTATTCAGGCCCTCGGGCTTAATGAGAAAAAAATCACTGGAATCCCTTACTCGGGCTCAGCAGCATGGATGGAGCAATCTCCCCTGCCGGCTCTTCTATTCAGACAGTACACATGTTGGGGCTCATTCACACCAGCCTTGCCTAATGTATAGATAAGGCGATTTGCATTTTGTCCTTGAAAACATTGGGCAGCTGCATTTGTACGCAGGGCGTTGTGAAGCACTACACTACATTGCAGTATACTATGGTGAATAGAGTGCAATGAAATGGCATTTTGTGGCAGGTAAATAACGTAAAAAAAGTAAGCAGTGCAATGCGTTGTAACAGTGCATCGTACCGCCCGCAGCAGGTGCACCTTATACAGAGCAGAATACAATTGCGTCTTGCTGCACTCCTTACCGGTTCAGGGCTTGTTCATACCAAATGCGGTGCGTTCCTGAGCGGTAGCTACTGGAACTCACCACGATCCCTCACAAAACTTCCCCCTGCGTTCTGGAACGGGGCGTGGCAGTGCATTGAAGTCAATGGCACCGCTTCCACGTCCCCCGCCCGCAGTTTGATCGGACGCGTGACAAAAGTTTACCTGCGTTTCGTTCCTCTGCAAACGCAAAAAATGCTGTATTTTTTGCAGTGGAACGGAACGCAGGCAAAGTTTTGCCACACGTCCGATCGCACTGCGGGGGGAGGGGGGGGCGTGGGAGTAGTGCCATCGAATTCAATGCACCGCCGCGCCCCCTCCCTCCCTAGAACGCAGGGGGAAGTTTTGTAAGGGATCGCGGTGCGTTCCAACAGCTACTACTCTGGAACGCACCGCATTCGGTGTGAACAAGCCCTCAGTATAACCTGTAGATTCCTGGTGGGTGCTTGCAATGACTACGGATGGCACCGTAAAACATACATAAGGTTCAAGAATATCACCAGCACACCAAGGGTAAAGTGAAATCAGTCCATTTAATGACAAGACATTGTCATTCAAGTGCTTTCGGGGCCGCGCAGGGTCCCCTTCGTCAGGCTCAGAATGCAAGCACTTGAACTTGAATGACAATGTCTAGTCATTAAATGGACTGATTTCACTTTACCCTTGGTGTGCTGGTGATATTCTTGAAGAGCAGAATGCATGCCCGCTGGTGTGAAGTAAAGTTATACTGCAGGCTAACTTTTAGGTACAGAGGTGAAATACACATCTCTGAAATAACTTGAAACTGACCAAAGTATTTGGCATCCATTGTTGTTTATTCTATATTTGATTAAAACAATATACAGACTTTGCTTTTGATTTTAAGTTCAACAGAATATTTTAAATAATAAAAAGAAATGGAAATGCGTGGACAAAACTGATGGGTCCCTTAGCCTAATATTTATCTGCAGAGCCTTTAAAGACAATCACTGCAAACAAGTAATTTTTATAGCTCTCGACAAGTTTTCTGCTCCTGCCAATGGGTAGTTTGGCTCACTCTTCTTGGACAAACTGCTTTAGCTGTCTCAGCTTTGAAGGTTGTCATCTCCAGACATGTTTCAGCTCTTTCCATTAGGGATGCACCAAAATTTCGGCCGAAAATGGTACTATGGGCAAAATGCCGAAAGTACCATCTTCTAGCTGAAATTGCGGTACATCTCTAGTTTTTCTCCTCCCCGATGTGTGCTGCTGTATGTACCCTCTGACACAGAGCAGCGTCCAGCGGGGTGGAGAGAAGCCTTCAGGAGGCTGAGCGTGGCAGGGAGAGAGCACTGTGAGCTGCGCTTCTACAGGAGGCCGAGCTCTCCTCAGCCTCCTGTGACAGATCAAGATGGAGAGTGGTGTGGGGGCGGAGCAGCTGTGCTGTGAGCAGCGATGTCACAGGAGGCCGAGCTCTCCTCCCGCACCGCCCCGATCAACATCCTGGGACAGATCAGGATGGAGAGCAGTGTGGGGACTGAGACAGATGTGAGCTGCCACAGGAGGCAGAACCAGCGGTGCTGTGGAGGAATCAGCTGTCAAATGAGACTGAGCTCTCCTCCCCGCAAAGCTGGCTCAGCCTCCTGTGACAGCTGAAAGAGTCAGAATGGAGAGCCGTATACAAACACTTGGCGATCAGTGATCGCTGAGTGTTTGTAAATAATTAAGGATATAATATGTTTACTGTGTCCCCAATTATGAATAAACAGCAAATGCTCTACATCACTTCCTGTTCATTCATGATCGTGGACACAGTACTTCATACTATCTCCACAGATTATGAATGAACAGGAACACTCAGTATAGAGGATTCTTTTTCATTCATAACAGGGGTTGCAGAAATAGAGATTGAGGACTCTGTGTTCTCAATCTCTTTTTCTACTTTAAAAGGTATCTGTTTAGACCACTGATATTTCCAACGTTAACAAATACAAATATTTAAATCAACAATATAAGTAAAATATTAAAAAATAATTTTTTGTGAAAAGAAAAATATTTTTGATTTTGGCCTGACAATATTTTTGGTTTTGGTTAGAAAATGTAATTTTGGTGCACCTCAACTTTCTATAGATGTTCATATCAGGGCTCCTATAAGGCTACTTCAGAATAGTTTGTTCTTAGCCGTTCTAGGTGCTTTTCGCTCTGTGTTTTGGGTCATCCTACCTGTAAATGAGACAGAGCTTTCTGACACTGGGTAGTACATTTCACTCCAGTATTCCTTCATAATCTTGAGATTTCATTGTACCCTGCACAGATTCAAAGCACCCCATGCCAGGCACACAAAAGCAGCCCCAAAACCAAATCAAGCCTCCTCCGTGTTTCACAGTAGGTATGGTGTTCTTTTCTTTGAAAGCTTCATCGTTTCATCTGTAAAAAGAGAGTCCAGTTTTCTCTCAACTGTACAAAAAACATTCTCCCAGAACCATTGTGGTTTGTTGATATGCATTTTAGCAAACTCCAGTCCGGCTTTTTATGTTTTTGTTTTAACAGTGGAGTCCTCCTGTGTCTTCTTCCTTTGAGCCCAATGTTGCCTAAATAGTGATGGATGGTGCAATGAGACTCTGATGTACCTTGAGTTTGGCGTTCAGCTTTTATCTCTTGGGAAGTTTTCCTCTTTGTAGCCAGGGTCAGGATCCGATGGGGACATCAGACAATAGTTGTTCTATCCGGACACAATCTTTGCTTGGGGCATGAACCAACCAGTCAATGATGCGAGCCATATGACACGCCCAATAATATCTTTGGACATGGGGGAGGCCAATGCCTCCAGAACTTTTGGGGCGAGTGAGAGTTTGGGCGCTAATCCATGGGGATCCATTGTTCCACAGAAATGAGCGAAACATTGTGTTCACTGAGGCGAAAAAGGCCTTGGGAATTTGTATGGGTACTGTCTGAAAGAGGTATAAGAGCCGTAGGAGGGCTGTCATTTTTAAGATGGCCGCTCTGCCAAACCAGGAATAAAGTGGTTTATTCCATTCCCCCCAAATCTAACCTCAATTGGGAAAGGTGGGAGACATAGTTGAGGGAGTATAAAGTTTGCAAATTAGTCGGGATCTTAATGCCAAGGTATGTGATGGCTCCATCTGCCCAGCTAAAAGGGAAATGGGAGAGACAAAATCGGACCATCTCGTCTGGCAGGGAGATGTTGAGGGCCGAGGATTTGGAGAGTTTGATCTTAAACGAAGACAGCGACGCAAATTCTTGGAAGGCTCGGAGAAGATTAGGGAGGGAAGTTCTTGGTTGGGTTAGGAAAAATAGCAGATCTTCTGCAAATGCAGCTACTTTGAATTCTTTGTCAGGCATGGGAAAACCATGGGTATTGGGATCTGATCTAATTCTGCAGAGAAAGGGCTCCAGTGCTATCACAAAAAGCAAAGGAGACAGCGGACACCCCTGTCTGGTACCGTTGCAGATGGGGAAGGCATTCGACAGAGAGCCGTTCACTCGGACCCTAACTATCGGGTCGTGATATAGTAAAGTTATACGGTCTAACATGCGTGAGCCAAGGTCCAGGTGCGTCAAAGCAGCAAATAGGTAGTCCCAAGCCACTCTGTGGAATGCCTTCTCCGCGTCTGTGTACAAAAGAAAGCCGGCATGTCCCTGACTCCTCAGCCAATGGTGAAGGCCAATTGCTTTAGTGGTGTTGTCTCTGGCCTCTCTGCCAGGGATGAACCCCGCCTGATCGTCATCGATCAGGTCAGGGAGGAGGGGCAAGAGACGGTTGGCAATAATTTTCACATGTAATTTGACATCTACGTTGAGCAAAGAAATGGGGCGATAGTTTGCACATGAGGATGGATCTTTACCCTCTTTTGGTATAACCGTGATGTGAGCTTCTAGTAGGTGAGAGGAGACGTGGGAGCCTCCTGGAAAGTGGTCAAATGCTGTCAGGAAGTGTGGGGCCAAGGTGTCTGAAAAGGTCTTATAATATAGGGATGTAAACCCGTCCGGTCCTGGGCTTTTTTCCCGGTTTGAGTTGGGATATAGCGGTTAATACTTCTTGTAATGTTATCGGGGCCTCCAACTCTGTTACCACCTCTTCAGGCAGGGGCGGCGGGCTATGCTGGGCTAGGAATTTCTTAATGTCAACCAGGCGAGCATTTTGATGTGCCGGCGAAGGGTCGGGAGGGGCTAGCTTATAGAGGTGCATGTAGAAGTCTCGGAATTAAGATGCTATATTGGGCGTATCTAGATTTTTCTTTCCATCTCTACCGGAGATATGAGAGACAGTTCGGGAGGCTGTTTGTTTTTTCAATGAGCGGGCCAAGAAGGTCTTACAGCTTTTACCTTTTTGACATGCTGGTCTACAATTTTCTTCTTATTTCCTCAGACACCTCTTTTGTTTTGATTTTTCTAGTCCATGTTAAGTGTCAAATGTTTCCACCTCTGTATTATTAGAGTTGTTTTGCCTACCAAAGATTTTTGTATTTCTGTCCATTCAGTCTTGAGTTTTACACAGCTCTACCCACAGCACAATACTGTCTAGCAGGGGAGGGGATCTGACCTTTCTATGCTGCAGTCTCACTTTGTTTGGTGTATCTTCTTCTCACCCTGTTTGGACAATGAAAAGAGAAGCAGTGCATTTGTGACCTCATCTCTCTGTCGCTCTGGTCTTTGCTCTGAATTACACCTGATTAGCTACTTGTGCTGCTTCTCCATCTTCCTCTCTGAGCTCTGCTGTACATAATGTAAAGTAGACTGTAAGAGGCTAATGCCAAATCATATTCAGGTATTTACGCTGCCTGCCTGATTTAAATAATGTTTACTTAGCTGCATTAATTAGCATCTTAATATCTGCCTGGAGTTCAGCTATAGATTACATTTGTTTTTCAGCCTTTCAAGTTCTCCTTTGTATCTCTGTGCTGCTTATCCCCCCTGCACCCTCTTTGCAGCCATTTCCTGTTTACATGTATGCATTCCAGCAATGGCTCCATGGCATTATTTAGGGTTGGTTTCCTGAGCGGAAAACAGCATACCATGCTTGCATAATGCCAGGAACCAGGCAGCCAATGCTCCTTTACAATTTACATATGGTGTCTAACTTTTGAAGTTTTCTCTAATTTATGTTAATGGAGCTGGCTCCTAAAAAAGATCCTGCTGGTCCCTGGTTTGGACTGGCTCCTAAATTCAATAATAATTTGTCCAACTCTGGCATAATGCATGCTGAAACACCCTCTGGTAGTCTACACTGGAAGCCCAGGTGACAACACAAGAGCACAGTTGGGAGACAGGGACAGAGCGTTGTCACCCTACCTCAGAGGTGCCTGAACAAATTTCACCAGGTATAATTTTAATGAAAGCTGCAGATTTACAGCTATTGGAAATTACTTTTGAAATGAATACATTTAAAGCTTATATATGATTTTAGTGATTTGTTTACATATACTTTTAACTGTGCTTAGTAAATGCAAGTTTTTTTTTTTTCTTCTAAAGATAGGAACTGGTGGGCATTAGGCCATCACCTTGTCTACTAGGTGGTCTCGGAAAACGTTCTACATTGTGTTTAGAATTGTTCTTTTTTTATACAGTGAGTCACTTTGTGTTATTTCTGATTGCTGATAGCAGGCTTTGTTTGTTCTACAATAATTATACATATAACGTTTCCTGTAAGGAATATGACTGAATGTCGGGCTGTTCTCAGATACAGTGACATTTCTTTTTGCTGGTTAATAGAAGGATGATTTCATGCTTCAGAAATGTTAGGCATTGCTTTTAAAATGTTTAGAGTGGCTGCAGATTTTTGGGGCTATTATTAGTGATGCAATTATAACTGAACTCTGATATTTAAAAACTCCATTTAATTCATGTGTGCATTCATTTCAAATAAAGCATCCAGTGTATTTTTACATCCTGCTGTCTCAATATCAGAATATTGTAATCCGCTGTACAGTAGCAGTTAACTCCTAGCCATTCCAAGCTCTATTACAGGTCCTATAGATATAATCATACAATTGATCATTTAAAGTGACACTAAACTCAGGAGTTAAATCTTAAAAATACATTACAGTTCCCTATTAACAAAAATGTATCTTATTTGTGCATCACTCAACTCTAGATCATCACATCAATCTATGAATGCATGGTGGCACTGTCCTTCCTTCTGGAGGTGGCTACTTTTGTTCCCCATGGTCCCTGCGTGTGTTATAAAGTAGCCACCACTCCAAGCTGACTCCCATGATGGACTACAACCTCAAATTTAGTTTACTAATGCGTATTGAGATTGTAGTCCATCATTAGAGTGAGCTTGGAGCGGTGGCTACTTTACAACACACAGGGACCATAAGGAACAAAAGTAGCCACCCTCCAGAAGGAAGGACCATGTCAGTACCAATTCAGAGTTGATTTGAGGATCTACAGCTGAGGGATACACAAATAAGATACATTTTTGTTTATAGTTGGGGTACTTGAATACATTTTTAAGGTTTAACTCCTGAGTTTAGCGTCGCTTTAATGGCAGTAAACCGAATAGACCAAAAATTGCAAACCAAAAACTAGTTGATCGATTTAGTGTACTCCTCAATGGACTATGACACTGCCAACATTCTGCCACGGCCGATCAACTTGGCAATCTCTTCTGATAGATTGAATAAATATATGCATGTGCCTGAGAACCGACTGTAATTTCGATCAATAAAGTGATCCTTGTTGATAGATGGTTTACATTTATAATAATTTTCCATCAATATTTTCAGTCGATTGCAAAGTGCTGAACAATACTGCGCGTGTTGCAGCATTCAATATTATAATCGATGGTGAATCTCTAGTTTGTAATCACTTGTACTAGAATTGGTCACATATAGCTATGTGAGTGGTCACCTTAAAGTAGAACTATAGCCTCCCAAAAAAAAAAAAAAAAAAAAGATTAGGTATGCCTGAAGTAACAGTTTTTTTTCTTAGCCCCCCTGCAAAGTCCCACAAATACCTGTGAATCTGCCAGTAAAATCCACCTCATGCAGCTTCATGTGATGTTGTGGCAACAACGCTGCACTGCTCCTGAATTCAGAGCATAGCTGTCACTCTCATTTGGAGCTGTTTGTACTTGTACTAAAGTGGCAGGAAAAATGTTGGGGGTGTCATGGCTATCACTGCTGATTCACAGGCCTGTAGATTGTCAATCTGCACCTGTCCACACCTAGTTCTTCCCACTGCTTTCTGGATTGACAGCACTGCCAATGTTGTAGAAACCTTCCCACTGTGAGCTGCAGTGTCTGGGAGGGGGAGCGTGTGAAGAACAAATGAAGGAGGGTTTGGTTCAGCCAAGGAAGAGTAAAGTAAGTTGTTTTTTTTTGTTTGTTTGTTTACTTTACAAGGCTTGTGCATCACAACTGGATTTGGTACTTGTGGAAAGGACAAAAACAATATTGGGACATTAGCGAAGTACCAATAAACGTACCTCTAACAAACTTCTCCATTCATAAAACATCTTGTAATCTATTTAAAGTATATAAGGCTTTCTGTGATTTGCCAAAGGGTGTAGAGCGAGCAACTCGCTGTGCTCCAGCACCAGTTGTCAGTTTTGGTGACACAAGTTCATCGTTTACATCACTGTCGGGAGTGGGACGCACATCATTAGAAGTATGTTACTGGTACCTAGTTAATGCCCCAATATTGCTTTTGCCCGGAGTTCTGCTTTAGGGAATGTTCACTCCAGCAGCCACACTCAACCGCGCAGCTGCTGGTTCATCTGTCTTTGAACAGTACCAATGCGTTTGATCGAGCCGTGTTTTGCTTTTTTTATTTTTTAAGAACTTTGTTACAATGTCACTTTTATTCAGTTCTATGGGCTCACCGCAGTGCGATGCAGTTGTGCTGCATATTACTTTGGTGAAACTAAAGAATGTACTGCATGTTGTACTTTTTCTTCACAAAAAGTGTATTAATCAAGCAAAAAAAAAAAAGAAGCATTCCAAAAAGTCATAGGTCATATAGGTATATGAAAATAACAGAACAGAGCAACTAATACAGGATGTAAACTATCCAAAATAGGGGTTAGAGGAATCGAGTGACAGGTACGATCAAAGCTAAAACCATCAGATAATGCTTACTTGGCAGGAATGTCATTAAAGCATAATTAAACCCTGTTTTTTTTGCATGTATATACTGCCAGCAGTAGATGTATGCAAAAATATAAAAAAAAGCCACCAAAAAGTTTAAAACTTACCTGTGTCTCCACCGCGTGCTCCCGTGCGAAGTTCTGAAAATTCTCAGGCAGCCGCAAACGATCATGGGGTGGGCGCATGCGCAGTAGAGATCTTCGGCTGCATGGAGAAGCGGAGAGACACAGGGTAAGAGAATGCAGGCAGGCCGGCAGGGTGCACCCGCACAGACACCGTGGGACACAGACACAATAGTCAGCGCTGGATCAGAGACTGGCACCAGTGTTGGACCACTGAATACAAGTGGACGAAAGATGATGATCGGATCAAGAGGCATAATTCAAGGTAAGTCCTTACACCAGCATGGGGGGGGGGGGGTTTGCTTGTCCCTTTAATTTAAGCC